>NW_027442658.1:0-91188 GCF_048569485.1 Anomaloglossus baeobatrachus | reverse complement strand
GCCTTTGAAATGGCTTTAAAATGGATTTGGAGCATGGAGACGATTATCTCAGGATGGCAATAAAAACAAACGAAACTTTTAGTAGATTTCTACTTATTTTATTAAATATTATCTCCACCAAACAGGACAAGCTTGCATCTGTTATAGTTTTGGAGAAAAATGTGTTCATTTCATGTATGCGCGAAATGCCTTAAAAATGGCTTTAAAATGGATTTGGAGCATGGAGACGATTATCTCGGGATTGCAAGATAACCAAACAAAACTTTTAGTGGATTTCTACTTATTTTATTAAATATCATCTCCACCAAACAGGACAAGCTTGCATCTGTTATAGTTTTGGAGAAAAATGTGTTCATTTCATGTATGCGCGAAATGCCTTAAAAATGGCTTTAAAATGGATTTGGAGCATGGAGACGATTATCTCGGGATTGCAAGATAACCAAACAAAACTTTTAGTGGATTTCTACTTATTTTATTAAATATCATCTCCACCAAACAGGACAAGCTTGCATCTGTTATAGTTTTGGAGAAAAATGTGTTCATTTCATGTATGCGCGAAATGCCTTAAAAATGGCTTTAAAATGGATTTGGAGCATGGAGACGATTATCTCGGGATTGCAAGATAACCAAACAAAACTTTTAGTGGATTTCTACTTATTTTATTAAATATCATCTCCACCAAACAGGACAAGCTTGCATCTGTTATAGTTTTGGAGAAAAATGTGTTCATTTCATGTATGCGCGAAATGCCTTAAAAATGGCTTTAAAATGGATTTGGAGCATGGAGACGATTATCTCGGGATTGCAAGATAACCAAACAAAACTTTTAGTGGATTTCTACTTATTTTATTAAATATCATCTCCACCAAACAGGACAAGCTTGCATCTGTTATAGTTTTGGAGAAAAATGTGTTCATTTCATGTATGCGCGAAATGCCTTAAAAATGGCTTTAAAATGGATTTGGAGCATGGAGACGATTATCTCGGGATTGCAATATAACCAAACAAAACTTTTAGTGGATTTCTACTTATTTTATTAAATATCATCTCCACCAAACAGGACAAGCTTGCATCTGTTATAGTTTTGGAGAAAAATGTGTTCATTTCATGTATGCGCGAAATGCCTTAAAAATGGCTTTAAAATGGATTTGGGAGACGATTATCTCGGGATTGCAATATAACCAAACAAAACTTTTAGTGGATTTCTACTTATTTTATTAAATATCATCTCCACCAAACAGGACAAGCTTGCATCTGTTATAGTTTTGGAGAAAAATGTGTTCATTTCATGTATGCGCGAAATGCCTTAAAAATGGCTTTAAAATGGATTTGGAGCATGGAGACGATTATCTCGGGATTGCAAGATAACCAAACAAAACTTTTAGTGGATTTCTACTTATTTTATTAAATATCATCTCCACCAAACAGGACAAGCTTGCATCTGTTATAGTTTTGGAGAAAAATGTGTTCATTTCATGTATGCGCGAAATGCCTTAAAAATGGCTTTAAAATGGATTTGGAGCATGGAGACGATTATCTCGGGATTGCAAGATAACCAAACAAAACTTTTAGTGGATTTCTACTTATTTTATTAAATATCATCTCCACCAAACAGGACAAGCTTGCATCTGTTATAGTTTTGGAGAAAAATGTGTTCATTTCATGTATGCGCGAAATGCCTTTGAAAATGGCTTTAAAATGGATTTGGAGCATGGAGACGATTATCTCGGGATTGCAAGATAACCAAACAAAACTTTTAGTGGATTTCTACTTATTTTATTAAATATCATCTCCACCAAACAGGACAAGCTTGCATCTGTTATAGTTTTGGAGAAAAATGTGTTCATTTCATGTATGCGCGAAATGCCTTAAAATGACTTTAAAATGGATTTGGAGCATGGAGACGATTATCTCGGGATTGCAAGATAACCAAACAAAACTTTTAGTGGATTTCTACTTATTTTATTAAATATCATCTCCACCAAACAGGACAAGCTTGCATGTGTTATAGTTTTGGAGAAAAATGTGTTCATTTCATGTATGCGCAAAATGCCTTTGAAATGGCTTTAAAATGGATTTGGAGCATGGAGACGATTATCTCAGGATGGCAATATAAACAAACGAAACTTTTAGTAGATTTCTACTTATTTTATTAAATATCATCTCCACCAAACAGGACAAGCTTGCATCTGTTATAGTTTTGGAGAAAAATGTGTTCATTTCATGTATGCGCGAAATGCCTTAAAAATGGCTTTAAAATGGATTTGGAGCATGGAGACGATTATCTCGGGATTGCAAGATAACCAAACAAAACTTTTAGTGGATTTCTACTTATTTTATTAAATATCATCTCCACCAAACAGGACAAGCTTGCATCTGTTATAGTTTTGGAGAAAAATGTGTTCATTTCATGTATGCGCGAAATGCCTTAAAATGGCTTTAAAATGGATTTGGAGCATGGAGACGATTATCTCGGGATTGCAATATAACCAAACAAAACTTTTAGTGATTTCTACTTATTTTATTAAATATCATCTCCACCAAACAGGACAAGCTTGCATGTGTTATAGTTTTGGAGAAAAATGTGTTCATTTCATGTATGCGCAAAATGCCTTTGAAATGGCTTTAAAATGGATTTGGAGCATGGAGACGATTATCTCAGGATGGCAATATAAACAAACGAAACTTTTAGTAGATTTCTACTTATTTTATTAAATATCATCTCCACCAAACAGGACAAGCTTGCATCTGTTATAGTTTTGGAGAAAAATGTGTTCATTTCATGTATGCGCGAAATGCCTTAAAAATGGCTTTAAAATGGATTTGGAGCATGGAGACGATTATCTCGGGATTGCAAGATAACCAAACAAAACTTTTAGTGGATTTCTACTTATTTTATTAAATATCATCTCCACCAAACAGGACAAGCTTGCATCTGTTATAGTTTTGGAGAAAAATGTGTTCATTTCATGTATGCGCGAAATGCCTTAAAAATGGCTTTAAAATGGATTTGGAGCATGGAGACGATTATCTCGGGATTGCAATATAACCAAACAAAACTTTTAGTGGATTTCTACTTATTTTATTAAATATCATCTCCACCAAACAGGACAAGCTTGCATCTGTTATAGTTTTGGAGAAAAATGTGTTCATTTCATGTATGCGCGAAATGCCTTAAAAATGGCTTTAAAATGGATTTGGAGCATGGAGACGATTATCTCGGGATTGCAAGATAACCAAACAAAACTTTTAGTGGATTTCTACTTATTTTATTAAATATCATCTCCACCAAACAGGACAAGCTTGCATCTGTTATAGTTTTGGAGAAAAATGTGTTCATTTCATGTATGCGCGAAATGCCTTAAAAATGGCTTTAAAATGGATTTGGAGCATGGAGACGATTATCTCGGGATTGCAAGATAACCAAACAAAACTTTTAGTGGATTTCTACTTATTTTATTAAATATCATCTCCACCAAACACAAGCTTGCATCTGTTATAGTTTTGGAGAAAAATGTGTTCATTTCATGTATGCGCGAAATGCCTTAAAAATGGCTTTAAAATGGATTTGGAGCATGGAGACGATTATCTCGGGATTGCAAGATAACCAAACAAAACTTTTAGTGGATTTCTACTTATTTTATTAAATATCATCTCCACCAAACAGGACAAGCTTGCATGTGTTATAGTTTTGGAGAAAAATGTGTTCATTTCATGTATGCGCAAAATGCCTTTGAAATGGCTTTAAAATGGATTTGGAGCATGGAGACGATTATCTCGGGATTGCAAGATAACCAAACAAAACTTTTAGTGGATTTCTACTTATTTTATTAAATATCATCTCCACCAAACAGGACAAGCTTGCATCTGTTATAGTTTTGGAGAAAAATGTGTTCATTTCATGTATGCGCGAAATGCCTTAAAAATGACTTTAAAATGGATTTGGAGCATGGAGACGATTATCTCGGGATTGCAAGATAACCAAACAAAACTTTTAGTGGATTTCTACTTATTTTATTAAATATCATCTCCACCAAACAGGACAAGCTTGCATCTGTTATAGTTTTGGAGAAAAATGTGTTCATTTCATGTATGCGCGAAATGCCTTAAAAATGGCTTTAAAATGGATTTGGAGCATGGAGACGATTATCTCGGGATTGCAAGATAACCAAACAAAACTTTTAGTGGATTTCTACTTATTTTATTAAATATCATCTCCACCAAACAGGACAAGCTTGCATCTGTTATAGTTTTGGAGAAAAATGTGTTCATTTCATGTATGCGCGAAATGCCTTAAAAATGGCTTTAAAATGGATTTGGAGCATGGAGACGATTATCTCGGGATTGCAAGATAACCAAACAAAACTTTTAGTGGATTTCTACTTATTTTATTAAATATCATCTCCACCAAACAGGACAAGCTTGCATGTGTTATAGTTTTGGAGAAAAATGTGTTCATTTCATGTATGCGCAAAATGCCTTTGAAATGGCTTTAAAATGGATTTGGAGCATGGAGACGATTATCTCAGGATGGCAATATAAACAAACGAAACTTTTAGTAGATTTCTACTTATTTTATTAAATATTATCTCCACCAAACAGGACAAGCTTGCATCTGTTATAGTTTTGGAGAAAAATGTGTTCATTTCATGTATGCGCGAAATGCCTTAAAAATGGCTTTAAAATGGATTTGGAGCATGGAGACGATTATCTCGGGATTGCAAGATAACCAAACAAAACTTTTAGTGGATTTCTACTTATTTTATTAAATATCATCTCCACTAAACAGGACAAGCTTGCATCTGTTATAGTTTTGGAGAAAAATGTGTTCATTTTATGTATGCGCGAAATGCCTTAAAAATGGCTTTAAAATGGATTTGGAGCATGGAGACGATTATCTCGGGATTGCAAGATAACCAAACAAAACTTTTAGTGGATTTCTACTTATTTTATTAAATATCATCTCCACCAAACAGGACAAGCTTGCATCTGTTATAGTTTTGGAGAAAAATGTGTTCATTTCATGTATGCGCGAAATGCCTTAAAAATGGCTTTAAAATGGATTTGGAGCATGGAGACGATTATCTCGGATTGCAAGATAACCAAACAAAACTTTTAGTGGATTTCTACTTATTTTATTAAATATCATCTCCACCAAACAGGACAAGCTTGCATCTGTTATAGTTTTAGAGAAAAATGTGTTCATTTCATGTATTCGCGAAATGCCTTAAAAATGGCTTTAAAATGGATTTGGAGCATGGAGACGATTATCTCGGGATTGCAATATAACCAAACAAAACTTTTAGTGGATTTCTACTTATTTTATTAAATATCATCTCCACCAAACAGGACAAGCTTGCATCTGTTATAGTTTTGGAGAAAAATGTGTTCATTTCATGTATGCGCGAAATGCCTTAAAAATGGCTTTAAAATGGATTTGGAGCATGGAGACGATTATCTCGGGATTGCAAGATAACCAAACAAAACTTTTAGTGGATTTCTACTTATTTTATTAAATATCATCTCCACTAAACAGGACAAGCTTGCATCTGTTATAGTTTTGGAGAAAAATGTGTTCATTTTATGTATGCGCGAAATGCCTTAAAAATGGCTTTAAAATGGATTTGGAGCATGGAGACGATTATCTCGGGATTGCAAGATAACCAAACAAAACTTTTAGTGGATTTCTACTTATTTTATTAAATATCATCTCCACCAAACAGGACAAGCTTGCATCTGTTATAGTTTTGGAGAAAAATGTGTTCATTTCATGTATGCGCGAAATGCCTTAAAAATGGCTTTAAAATGGATTTGGAGCATGGAGACGATTATCTCGGGATTGCAAGATAACCAAACAAAACTTTTAGTGGATTTCTACTTATTTTATTAAATATCATCTCCACCAAACAGGAC
The DNA here is from genome assembly GCF_048569485.1 of Anomaloglossus baeobatrachus. Classification (NCBI taxonomy): domain Eukaryota; kingdom Metazoa; phylum Chordata; class Amphibia; order Anura; family Aromobatidae; genus Anomaloglossus; species Anomaloglossus baeobatrachus. The sequence continues at coordinate 85,275 of NW_027442658.1, read as the reverse complement.
AAGCTTGCATCTGTTATAGTTTTGGAGAAAAATGTGTTCATTTCATGTATGCGCGAAATGCCTTAAAAATGGCTTTAAAATGGATTTGGAGCATGGAGACGATTATCTCGGGATTGCAAGATAACCAAACAAAACTTTTAGTGGATTTCTACTTATTTTATTAAATATCATCTCCACCAAACAGGACAAGCTTGCATCTGTTATAGTTTTAGAGAAAAATGTGTTCATTTCATGTATTCGCGAAATGCCTTAAAAATGGCTTCTTTAAAATGGATTTGGAGCATGGAGACGATTATCTCGGGATTGCAATATAACCAAACAAAACTTTTAGTGGATTTCTACTTATTTTATTAAATATCATCTCCACCAAACAGGACAAGCTTGCATCTGTTATAGTTTTGGAGAAAAATGTGTTCATTTCATGTATGCGCGAAATGCCTTAAAAATGGCTTTAAAATGGATTTGGAGCATGGAGACGATTATCTCGGGATTGCAAGATAACCAAACAAAACTTTTAGTGGATTTCTACTTATTTTATTAAATATCATCTCCACCAAACAGGACAAGCTTGCATGTGTTATAGTTTTGGAGAAAAATGTGTTCATTTCATGTATGCGCAAAATGCCTTTGAAATGGCTTTAAAATGGATTTGGAGCATGGAGACGATTATCTCGGGATTGCAAGATAACCAAACAAAACTTTTAGTGGATTTCTACTTATTTTATTAAATATCATCTCCACCAAACAGGACAAGCTTGCATCTGTTATAGTTTTGGAGAAAAATGTGTTCATTTCATGTATGCGCGAAATGCCTTAAAAATGACTTTAAAATGGATTTGGAGCATGGAGACGATTATCTCGGGATTGCAAGATAACCAAACAAAACTTTTAGTGGATTTCTACTTATTTTATTAAATATCATCTCCACCAAACAGGACAAGCTTGCATCTGTTATAGTTTTGGAGAAAAATGTGTTCATTTCATGTATGCGCGAAATGCCTTAAAAATGGCTTTAAAATGGATTTGGAGCATGGAGACGATTATCTCGGGATTGCAAGATAACCAAACAAAACTTTTAGTGGATTTCTACTTATTTTATTAAATATCATCTCCACCAAACAGGACAAGCTTGCATCTGTTATAGTTTTGGAGAAAAATGTGTTCATTTCATGTATGCGCGAATGCCTTAAAAATGGCTTTAAAATGGATTTGGAGCATGGAGACGATTATCTCGGGATTGCAAGATAACCAAACAAAACTTTTAGTGGATTTCTACTTATTTTATTAAATATCATCTCCACCAAACAGGACAAGCTTGCATGTGTTATAGTTTTGGAGAAAAATGTGTTCATTTCATGTATGCGCAAAATGCCTTTGAAATGGCTTTAAAATGGATTTGGAGCATGGAGACGATTATCTCAGGATGGCAATATAAACAAACGAAACTTTTAGTAGATTTCTACTTATTTTATTAAATATTATCTCCACCAAACAGGACAAGCTTGCATCTGTTATAGTTTTGGAGAAAAATGTGTTCATTTCATGTATGCGCGAAATGCCTTAAAAATGGCTTTAAAATGGATTTGGAGCATGGAGGACGATTATCTCGGGATTGCAAGATAACCAAACAAAACTTTTAGTGGATTTCTACTTATTTTATTAAATATCATCTCCACCAAACAGGACAAGCTTGCATCTGTTATAGTTTTGGAGGAAAAATGTGTTCATTTCATGTATGCGCGAAATGCCTTAAAAATGGCTTTAAAATGGATTTGGAGCATGGAGACGATTATCTCGGGATTGCAAGATAACCAAACAAAACTTTTAGTGGATTTCTACTTATTTTATTAAATATCATCTCCACCAAACAGGACAAGCTTGCATCTGTTATAGTTTTGGAGAAAAATGTGTTCATTTCATGTATGCGCGAAATGCCTTAAAAATGGCTTTAAAATGGATTTGGAGCATGGAGACGATTATCTCGGGATTGCAAGATAACCAAACAAAACTTTTAGTGGATTTCTACTTATTTTATTAAATATCATCTCCACCAAACAGGACAAGCTTGCATGTGTTATAGTTTTGGAGAAAAATGTGTTCATTTCATGTATGCGCAAAATGCCTTTGAAATGGCTTTAAAATGGATTTGGAGCATGGAGACGATTATCTCGGGATTGCAAGATAACCAAACAAAACTTTTAGTGGATTTCTACTTATTTTATTAAATATCATCTCCACCAAACAGGACAAGCTTGCATCTGTTATAGTTTTGGAGAAAAATGTGTTCATTTCATGTATGCGCGAAATGCCTTAAAAATGACTTTAAAATGGATTTGGAGCATGGAGACGATTATCTCGGGATTGCAAGATAACCAAACAAAACTTTTAGTGGATTTCTTCTTATTTTATTAAATATCATCTCCACCAAACAGGACAAGCTTGCATGTGTTATAGTTTTGGAGAAAAATGTGTTCATTTCATGTATGCGCAAAATGCCTTTGAAATGGCTTTAAAATGGATTTGGAGCATGGAGACGATTATCTCAGGATGGCAATATAAACAAACGAAACTTTTAGTAGATTTCTACTTATTTTATTAAATATCATCTCCACCAAACAGGACAAGCTTGCATCTGTTATAGTTTTGGAGAAAAATGTGTTCATTTCATGTATGCGCGAAATGCCTTAAAAATGGCTTTAAAATGGATTTGGAGCATGGAGACGATTATCTCGGGATTGCAAGATAACCAAACAAAACTTTTAGTGGATTTCTACTTATTTTATTAAATATCATCTCCACCAAACAGGACAAGCTTGCATCTGTTATAGTTTTGGAGAAAAATGTGTTCATTTCATGTATGCGCGAAATGCCTTAAAAATGGCTTTAAAATGGATTTGGAGCATGGAGACGATTATCTCGGGATTGCAATATAACCAAACAAAACTTTTAGTGGATTTCTACTTATTTTATTAAATATCATCTCCACCAAACAGGACAAGCTTGCATCTGTTATAGTTTTGGAGAAAAATGTGTTCATTTCATGTATGCGCGAAATGCCTTAAAAATGGCTTTAAAATGGATTTGGAGCATGGAGACGATTATCTCGGGATTGCAAGATAACCAAACAAAACTTTTAGTGGATTTCTACTTATTTTATTAAATATCATCTCCACCAAACAGGACAAGCTTGCATCTGTTATAGTTTTGGAGAAAAATGTGTTCATTTCATGTATGCGCGAAATGCCTTAAAAATGGCTTTAAAATGGATTTGGAGCATGGAGACGATTATCTCGGGATTGCAAGATAACCAAACAAAACTTTTAGTGGATTTCTACTTATTTTATTAAATATCATCTCCACCAAACAGGACAAGCTTGCATCTGTTATAGTTTTGGAGAAAAATGTGTTCATTTCATGTATGCGCGAAATGCCTTAAAAATGGCTTTAAAATGGATTTGGAGCATGGAGACGATTATCTCGGGATTGCAAGATAACCAAACAAAACTTTTAAAGGATTTCTACTTATTTTATTAAATATCATCTCCACCAAACAGGACAAGCTTGCATGTGTTATAGTTTTGGAGAAAAATGTGTTCATTTCATGTATGCGCAAAATGCCTTTGAAATGGCTTTAAAATGGATTTGGAGCATGGAGACGATTATCTCGGGATTGCAAGATAACCAAACAAAACTTTTAGTGGATTTCTACTTATTTTATTAAATATCATCTCCACCAAACAGGACAAGCTTGCATCTGTTATAGTTTTGGAGAAAAATGTGTTCATTTCATGTATGCGCGAAATGCCTTAAAAATGGCTTTAAAATGGATTTGGAGCATGGAGACGATTATCTCGGGATTGCAAGATAACCAAACAAAACTTTTAGTGGATTTCTACTTATTTTATTAAATATCATCTCCACCAAACAGGACAAGCTTGCATCTGTTATAGTTTTGGAGAAAAATGTGTTCATTTCATGTATGCGCGAAATGCCTTAAAAATGGCTTTAAAATGGATTTGGAGCATGGAGACGATTATCTCGGGATTGCAAGATAACCAAACAAAACTTTTAGTGGATTTCTACTTATTTTATTAAATATCATCTCCACCAAACAGGACAAGCTTGCATCTGTTATAGTTTTGGAGAAAAATGTGTTCATTTCATGTATGCGCGAAATGCCTTAAAAATGGCTTTAAAATGGATTTGGAGCATGGAGACGATTATCTCGGGATTGCAAGATAACCAAACAAAACTTTTAGTGGATTTCTACTTATTTTATTAAATATCATCTCCACCAAACAGGACAAGCTTGCATCTGTTATAGTTTTGGAGAAAAATGTGTTCATTTCATGTATGCGCGAAATGCCTTAAAAATGGCTTTAAAATGGATTTGGAGCATGGAGACGATTATCTCGGGATTGCAAGATAACCAAACAAAACTTTTAGTGGATTTCTACTTATTTTATTAAATATCATCTCCACCAAACAGGACAAGCTTGCATGTGTTATAGTTTTGGAGAAAAATGTGTTCATTTCATGTATGCGCAAAATGCCTTTGAAATGGCTTTAAAATGGATTTGGAGCATGGAGACGATTATCTCGGGATTGCAAGATAACCAAACAAAACTTTTAGTGGATTTCTACTTATTTTATTAAATATCATCTCCACCAAACAGGACAAGCTTGCATCTGTTATAGTTTTGGAGAAAAATGTGTTCATTTCATGTATGCGCGAAATGCCTTAAAAATGACTTTAAAATGGATTTGGAGCATGGAGACGATTATCTCGGGATTGCAAGATAACCAAACAAAACTTTTAGTGGATTTCTACTTATTTTATTAAATATCATCTCCACCAAACAGGACAAGCTTGCATCTGTTATAGTTTTGGAGAAAAATGTGTTCATTTCATGTATGCGCGAAATGCCTTAAAAATGGCTTTAAAATGGATTTGGAGCATGGAGACGATTATCTCGGGATTGCAAGATAACCAAACAAAACTTTTAGTGGATTTCTACTTATTTTATTAAATATCATCTCCACCAAACAGGACAAGCTTGCATCTGTTATAGTTTTGGAGAAAAATGTGTTCATTTCATGTATGCGCGAAATGCCTTAAAAATGGCTTTAAAATGGATTTGGAGCATGGAGACGATTATCTCGGGATTGCAAGATAACCAAACAAAACTTTTAGTGGATTTCTTCTTATTTTATTAAATATCATCTCCACCAAACAGGACAAGCTTGCATGTGTTATAGTTTTGGAGAAAAATGTGTTCATTTCATGTATGCGCAAAATGCCTTTGAAATGGCTTTAAAATGGATTTGGAGCATGGAGACGATTATCTCAGGATGGCAATATAAACAAACGAAACTTTTAGTAGATTTCTACTTATTTTATTAAATATTATCTCCACCAAACAGGACAAGCTTGCATCTGTTATAGTTTTGGAGAAAAATGTGTTCATTTCATGTATGCGCGAAATGCCTTAAAAATGGCTTTAAAATGGATTTGGAGCATGGAGACGATTATCTCGGGATTGCAAGATAACCAAACAAAACTTTTAGTGGATTTCTACTTATTTTATTAAATATCATCTCCACTAAACAGGACAAGCTTGCATCTGTTATAGTTTTGGAGAAAAATGTGTTCATTTCATGTATGCGCGAAATGCCTTAAAAATGGCTTTAAAATGGATTTGGAGCATGGAGACGATTATCTCGGGATTGCAAGATAACCAAACAAAACTTTTAGTGGATTTCTACTTATTTTATTAAATATCATCTCCACCAAACAGGACAAGCTTGCATCTGTTATAGTTTTGGAGAAAAATGTGTTCATTTCATGTATGCGCGAAATGCCTTAAAAATGGCTTTAAAATGGATTTGGAGCATGGAGACGATTATCTCGGGATTGCAAGATAACCAAACAAAACTTTTAGTGGATTTCTACTTATTTTATTAAATATCATCTCCACCAAACAGGACAAGCTTGCATGTGTTATAGTTTTGGAGAAAAATGTGTTCATTTCATGTATGCGCAAAATGCCTTTGAAATGGCTTTAAAATGGATTTGGAGCATGGAGACGATTATCTCAGGATGGCAATATAAACAAACGAAACTTTTAGTAGATTTCTACTTATTTTATTAAATATCATCTCCACCAAACAGGACAAGCTTGCATCTGTTATAGTTTTGGAGAAAAATGTGTTCATTTCATGTATGCGCGAAATGCCTTAAAAATGGCTTTAAAATGGATTTGGAGCATGGAGACGATTATCTCGGGATTGCAAGATAACCAAACAAAACTTTTAGTGGATTTCTACTTATTTTATTAAATATCATCTCCACCAAACAGGACAAGCTTGCATCTGTTATAGTTTTGGAGAAAAATGTGTTCATTTCATGTATGCGCGAAATGCCTTAAAAATGGCTTTAAAATGGATTTGGAGCATGGAGACGATTATCTCGGGATTGCAATATAACCAAACAAAACTTTTAGTGGATTTCTACTTATTTTATTAAATATCATCTCCACCAAACAGGACAAGCTTGCATCTGTTATAGTTTTGGAGAAAAATGTGTTCATTTCATGTATGCGCGAAATGCCTTAAAAATGGCTTTAAAATGGATTTGGAGCATGGAGACGATTATCTCGGGATTGCAAGATAACCAAACAAAACTTTTAGTGGATTTCTACTTATTTTATTAAATATCATCTCCACCAAACAGGACAAGCTTGCATCTGTTATAGTTTTGGAGAAAAATGTGTTCATTTCATGTATGCGCGAAATGCCTTAAAAATGGCTTTAAAATGGATTTGGAGCATGGAGACGATTATCTCGGGATTGCAAGATAACCAAACAAAACTTTTAGTGGATTTCTACTTATTTTATTAAATATCATCTCCACCAAACAGGACAAGCTTGCATCTGTTATAGTTTTGGAGAAAAATGTGTTCATTTCATGTATGCGCGAAATGCCTTAAAAATGGCTTTAAAATGGATTTGGAGCATGGAGACGATTATCTCGGGATTGCAAGATAACCAAACAAAACTTTTAAAGGATTTCTACTTATTTTATTAAATATCATCTCCACCAAACAGGACAAGCTTGCATGTGTTATAGTTTTGGAGAAAAATGTGTTCATTTCATGTATGCGCAAAATGCCTTTGAAATGGCTTTAAAATGGATTTGGAGCATGGAGACGATTATCTCGGGATTGCAAGATAACCAAACAAAACTTTTAGTGGATTTCTACTTATTTTATTAAATATCATCTCCACCAAACAGGACAAGCTTGCATCTGTTATAGTTTTGGAGAAAAATGTGTTCATTTCATGTATGCGCGAAATGCCTTAAAAATGGCTTTAAAATGGATTTGGAGCATGGAGACGATTATCTCGGGATTGCAAGATAACCAAACAAAACTTTTAGTGGATTTCTACTTATTTTATTAAATATCATCTCCACCAAACAGGACAAGCTTGCATCTGTTATAGTTTTGGAGAAAAATGTGTTCATTTCATGTATGCGCGAAATGCCTTAAAAATGGCTTTAAAATGGATTTGGAGCATGGAGACGATTATCTCGGGATTGCAAGATAACCAAACAAAACTTTTAGTGGATTTCTACTTATTTTATTAAATATCATCTCCACCAAACAGGACAAGCTTGCATCTGTTATAGTTTTGGAGAAAAATGTGTTCATTTCATGTATGCGCGAAATGCCTTAAAAATGGCTTTAAAATGGATTTGGAGCATGGAGACGATTATCTCGGGATTGCAAGATAACCAAACAAAACTTTTAGTGGATTTCTACTTATTTTATTAAATATCATCTCCACCAAACAGGACAAGCTTGCATCTGTTATAGTTTTGGAGAAAAATGTGTTCATTTCATGTATGCGCGAAATGCCTTAAAAATGGCTTTAAAATGGATTTGGAGCATGGAGACGATTATCTCGGGATTGCAAGATAACCAAACAAAACTTTTAGTGGATTTCTTCTTATTTTATTAAATATCATCTCCACCAAACAGGACAAGCTTGCATGTGTTATAGTTTTGGAGAAAAATGTGTTCATTTCATGTATGCGCAAAATGCCTTTGAAATGGCTTTAAAATGGATTTGGAGCATGGAGACGATTATCTCAGGATGGCAATATAAACAAACGAAACTTTTAGTAGATTTCTACTTATTTTATTAAATATTATCTCCACCAAACAGGACAAGCTTGCATCTGTTATAGTTTTGGAGAAAAATGTGTTCATTTCATGTATGCGCGAAATGCCTTAAAAATGGCTTTAAAATGGATTTGGAGCATGGAGACGATTATCTCGGGATTGCAAGATAACCAAACAAAACTTTTAGTGGATTTCTACTTATTTTATTAAATATCATCTCCACTAAACAGGACAAGCTTGCATCTGTTATAGTTTTGGAGAAAAATGTGTTCATTTCATGTATGCGCGAAATGCCTTAAAAATGGCTTTAAAATGGATTTGGAGCATGGAGACGATTATCTCGGGATTGCAAGATAACCAAACAAAACTTTTAGTGGATTTCTACTTATTTTATTAAATATCATCTCCACCAAACAGGACAAGCTTGCATCTGTTATAGTTTTGGAGAAAAATGTGTTCATTTCATGTATGCGCGAAATGCCTTAAAAATGGCTTTAAAATGGATTTGGAGCATGGAGACGATTATCTCGGGATTGCAAGATAACCAAACAAAACTTTTAGTGGATTTCTACTTATTTTATTAAATATCATCTCCACCAAACAGGACAAGCTTGCATGTGTTATAGTTTTGGAGAAAAATGTGTTCATTTCATGTATGCGCAAAATGCCTTTGAAATGGCTTTAAAATGGATTTGGAGCATGGAGACGATTATCTCAGGATGGCAATATAAACAAACGAAACTTTTAGTAGATTTCTACTTATTTTATTAAATATCATCTCCACCAAACAGGACAAGCTTGCATCTGTTATAGTTTTGGAGAAAAATGTGTTCATTTCATGTATGCGCGAAATGCCTTAAAAATGGCTTTAAAATGGATTTGGAGCATGGAGACGATTATCTCGGGATTGCAAGATAACCAAACAAAACTTTTAGTGGATTTCTACTTATTTTATTAAATATCATCTCCACCAAACAGGACAAGCTTGCATCTGTTATAGTTTTGGAGAAAAATGTGTTCATTTCATGTATGCGCGAAATGCCTTAAAAATGGCTTTAAAATGGATTTGGAGCATGGAGACGATTATCTCGGGATTGCAAGATAACCAAACAAAACTTTTAGTGGATTTCTACTTATTTTATTAAATATCATCTCCACCAAACAGGACAAGCTTGCATCTGTTATAGTTTTGGAGAAAAATGTGTTCATTTCATGTATGCGCGAAATGCCTTAAAAATGGCTTTAAAATGGATTTGGAGCATGGAGACGATTATCTCGGGATTGCAAGATAACCAAACAAAACTTTTAAAGGATTTCTACTTATTTTATTAAATATCATCTCCACCAAACAGGACAAGCTTGCATGTGTTATAGTTTTGGAGAAAAATGTGTTCATTTCATGTATGCGCAAAATGCCTTTGAAATGGCTTTAAAATGGATTTGGAGCATGGAGACGATTATCTCGGGATTGCAAGATAACCAAACAAAACTTTTAGTGGATTTCTACTTATTTTATTAAATATCATCTCCACCAAACAGGACAAGCTTGCATCTGTTATAGTTTTGGAGAAAAATGTGTTCATTTCATGTATGCGCGAAATGCCTTAAAAATGGCTTTAAAATGGATTTGGAGCATGGAGACGATTATCTCGGGATTGCAAGATAACCAAACAAAACTTTTAAAGGATTTCTACTTATTTTATTAAATATCATCTCCACCAAACAGGACAAGCTTGCATGTGTTATAGTTTTGGAGAAAAATGTGTTCATTTCATGTATGCGCAAAATGCCTTTGAAATGGCTTTAAAATGGATTTGGAGCATGGAGACGATTATCTCGGGATTGCAAGATAACCAAACAAAACTTTTAGTGGATTTCTACTTATTTTATTAAATATCATCTCCACCAAACAGGACAAGCTTGCATCTGTTATAGTTTTGGAGAAAAATGTGTTCATTTCATGTATGCGCGAAATGCCTTAAAAATGGCTTTAAAATGGATTTGGAGCATGGAGACGATTATCTCGGGATTGCAAGATAACCAAACAAAACTTTTAGTGGATTTCTACTTATTTTATTAAATATCATCTCCACCAAACAGGACAAGCTTGCATCTGTTATAGTTTTGGAGAAAAATGTGTTCATTTCATGTATGCGCGAAATGCCTTAAAAATGGCTTTAAAATGGATTTGGAGCATGGAGACGATTATCTCGGGATTGCAAGATAACCAAACAAAACTTTTAGTGGATTTCTACTTATTTTATTAAATATCATCTCCACCAAACAGGACAAGCTTGCATCTGTTATAGTTTTGGAGAAAAATGTGTTCATTTCATGTATGCGCGAAATGCCTTAAAAATGGCTTTAAAATGGATTTGGAGCATGGAGACGATTATCTCGGGATTGCAAGATAACCAAACAAAACTTTTAGTGGATTTCTACTTATTTTATTAAATATCATCTCCACCAAACAGGACAAGCTTGCATCTGTTATAGTTTTGGAGAAAAATGTGTTCATTTCATGTATGCGCGAAATGCCTTAAAAATGGCTTTAAAATGGATTTGGAGCATGGAGACGATTATCTCGGGATTGCAAGATAACCAAACAAAACTTTTAGTGGATTTCTTCTTATTTTATTAAATATCATCTCCACCAAACAGGACAAGCTTGCATGTGTTATAGTTTTGGAGAAAAATGTGTTCATTTCATGTATGCGCAAAATGCCTTTGAAATGGCTTTAAAATGGATTTGGAGCATGGAGACGATTATCTCAGGATGGCAATATAAACAAACGAAACTTTTAGTAGATTTCTACTTATTTTATTAAATATTATCTCCACCAAACAGGACAAGCTTGCATCTGTTATAGTTTTGGAGAAAAATGTGTTCATTTCATGTATGCGCGAAATGCCTTAAAAATGGCTTTAAAATGGATTTGGAGCATGGAGACGATTATCTCGGGATTGCAAGATAACCAAACAAAACTTTTAGTGGATTTCTACTTATTTTATTAAATATCATCTCCACTAAACAGGACAAGCTTGCATCTGTTATAGTTTTGGAGAAAAATGTGTTCATTTCATGTATGCGCGAAATGCCTTAAAAATGGCTTTAAAATGGATTTGGAGCATGGAGACGATTATCTCGGGATTGCAAGATAACCAAACAAAACTTTTAGTGGATTTCTACTTATTTTATTAAATATCATCTCCACCAAACAGGACAAGCTTGCATCTGTTATAGTTTTGGAGAAAAATGTGTTCATTTCATGTATGCGCGAAATGCCTTAAAAATGGCTTTAAAATGGATTTGGAGCATGGAGACGATTATCTCGGGATTGCAAGATAACCAAACAAAACTTTTAGTGGATTTCTACTTATTTTATTAAATATCATCTCCACCAAACAGGACAAGCTTGCATGTGTTATAGTTTTGGAGAAAAATGTGTTCATTTCATGTATGCGCGAAATGCCTTAAAAATGACTTTAAAATGGATTTGGAGCATGGAGACGATTATCTCGGGATTGCAAGATAACCAAACAAAACTTTTAGTGGATTTCTACTTATTTTATTAAATATCATCTCCACCAAACAGGACAAGCTTGCATGTGTTATAGTTTTGGAGAAAAATGTGTTCATTTCATGTATGCGCAAAATGCCTTTGAAATGGCTTTAAAATGGATTTGGAGCATGGAGACGATTATCTCAGGATGGCAATATAAACAAACGAAACTTTTAGTAGATTTCTACTTATTTTATTAAATATCATCTCCACCAAACAGGACAAGCTTGCATCTGTTATAGTTTTGGAGAAAAATGTGTTCATTTCATGTATGCGCGAAATGCCTTAAAAATGGCTTTAAAATGGATTTGGAGCATGGAGACGATTATCTCGGGATTGCAAGATAACCAAACAAAACTTTTAGTGGATTTCTACTTATTTTATTAAATATCATCTCCACCAAACAGGACAAGCTTGCATCTGTTATAGTTTTGGAGAAAAATGTGTTCATTTCATGTATGCGCGAAATGCCTTAAAAATGGCTTTAAAATGGATTTGGAGCATGGAGACGATTATCTCGGGATTGCAATATAACCAAACAAAACTTTTAGTGGATTTCTACTTATTTTATTAAATATCATCTCCACCAAACAGGACAAGCTTGCATCTGTTATAGTTTTGGAGAAAAATGTGTTCATTTCATGTATGCGCGAAATGCCTTAAAAATGGCTTTAAAATGGATTTGGAGCATGGAGACGATTATCTCGGGATTGCAAGATAACCAAACAAAACTTTTAGTGGATTTCTACTTATTTTATTAAATATCATCTCCACCAAACAGGACAAGCTTGCATCTGTTATAGTTTTGGAGAAAAATGTGTTCATTTCATGTATGCGCGAAATGCCTTAAAAATGGCTTTAAAATGGATTTGGAGCATGGAGACGATTATCTCGGGATTGCAAGATAACCAAACAAAACTTTTAGTGGATTTCTACTTATTTTATTAAATATCATCTCCACCAAACAGGACAAGCTTGCATCTGTTATAGTTTTGGAGAAAAATGTGTTCATTTCATGTATGCGCGAAATGCCTTAAAAATGGCTTTAAAATGGATTTGGAGCATGGAGACGATTATCTCGGGATTGCAAGATAACCAAACAAAACTTTTAAAGGATTTCTACTTATTTTATTAAATATCATCTCCACCAAACAGGACAAGCTTGCATGTGTTATAGTTTTGGAGAAAAATGTGTTCATTTCATGTATGCGCAAAATGCCTTTGAAATGGCTTTAAAATGGATTTGGAGCATGGAGACGATTATCTCGGGATTGCAAGATAACCAAACAAAACTTTTAGTGGATTTCTACTTATTTTATTAAATATCATCTCCACCAAACAGGACAAGCTTGCATCTGTTATAGTTTTGGAGAAAAATGTGTTCATTTCATGTATGCGCGAAATGCCTTAAAAATGGCTTTAAAATGGATTTGGAGCATGGAGACGATTATCTCGGGATTGCAAGATAACCAAACAAAACTTTTAGTGGATTTCTACTTATTTTATTAAATATCATCTCCACCAAACAGGACAAGCTTGCATCTGTTATAGTTTTGGAGAAAAATGTGTTCATTTCATGTATGCGCGAAATGCCTTAAAAATGGCTTTAAAATGGATTTGGAGCATGGAGACGATTATCTCGGGATTGCAAGATAACCAAACAAAACTTTTAGTGGATTTCTACTTATTTTATTAAATATCATCTCCACCAAACAGGACAAGCTTGCATGTGTTATAGTTTTGGAGAAAAATGTGTTCATTTCATGTATGCGCGAAATGCCTTAAAAATGACTTTAAAATGGATTTGGAGCATGGAGACGATTATCTCGGGATTGCAAGATAACCAAACAAAACTTTTAGTGGATTTCTACTTATTTTATTAAATATCATCTCCACCAAACAGGACAAGCTTGCATCTGTTATAGTTTTGGAGAAAAATGTGTTCATTTCATGTATGCGCGAAATGCCTTAAAAATGGCTTTAAAATGGATTTGGAGCATGGAGACGATTATCTCGGGATTGCAAGATAACCAAACAAAACTTTTAGTGGATTTCTACTTATTTTATTAAATATCATCTCCACCAAACAGGACAAGCTTGCATCTGTTATAGTTTTGGAGAAAAATGTGTTCATTTCATGTATGCGCGAAATGCCTTAAAAATGGCTTTAAAATGGATTTGGAGCATGGAGACGATTATCTCGGGATTGCAAGATAACCAAACAAAACTTTTAGTGGATTTCTTCTTATTTTATTAAATATCATCTCCACCAAACAGGACAAGCTTGCATGTGTTATAGTTTTGGAGAAAAATGTGTTCATTTCATGTATGCGCAAAATGCCTTTGAAATGGCTTTAAAATGGATTTGGAGCATGGAGACGATTATCTCAGGATGGCAATATAAACAAACGAAACTTTTAGTAGATTTCTACTTATTTTATTAAATATTATCTCCACCAAACAGGACAAGCTTGCATCTGTTATAGTTTTGGAGAAAAATGTGTTCATTTCATGTATGCGCGAAATGCCTTAAAAATGGCTTTAAAATGGATTTGGAGCATGGAGACGATTATCTCGGGATTGCAAGATAACAAAACAAAACTTTTAGTGGATTTCTACTTATTTTATTAAATATCATCTCCACTAAACAGGACAAGCTTGCATCTGTTATAGTTTTGGAGAAAAATGTGTTCATTTCATGTATGCGCGAAATGCCTTAAAAATGGCTTTAAAATGGATTTGGAGCATGGAGACGATTATCTCGGGATTGCAAGATAACCAAACAAAACTTTTAGTGGATTTCTACTTATTTTATTAAATATCATCTCCACCAAACAGGACAAGCTTGCATCTGTTATAGTTTTGGAGAAAAATGTGTTCATTTCATGTATGCGCGAAATGCCTTAAAATGGCTTTAAAATGGATTTGGAGCATGGAGACGATTATCTCGGGATTGCAAGATAACCAAACAAAACTTTTAGTGGATTTCTACTTATTTTATTAAATATCATCTCCACCAAACAGGACAAGCTTGCATGTGTTATAGTTTTGGAGAAAAATGTGTTCATTTCATGTATGCGCAAAATGCCTTTGAAATGGCTTTAAAATGGATTTGGAGCATGGAGACGATTATCTCAGGATGGCAATATAAACAAACGAAACTTTTAGTAGATTTCTACTTATTTTATTAAATATCATCTCCACCAAACAGGACAAGCTTGCATCTGTTATAGTTTTGGAGAAAAATGTGTTCATTTCATGTATGCGCGAAATGCCTTAAAAATGGCTTTAAAATGGATTTGGAGCATGGAGACGATTATCTCGGGATTGCAAGATAACCAAACAAAACTTTTAGTGGATTTCTACTTATTTTATTAAATATCATCTCCACCAAACAGGACAAGCTTGCATCTGTTATAGTTTTGGAGAAAAATGTGTTCACTTCATGTATGCGCGAAATGCCTTAAAAATGGCTTTAAAATGGATTTGGAGCATGGAGACGATTATCTCGGGATTGCAATATAACCAAACAAAACTTTTAGTGGATTTCTACTTATTTTATTAAATATCATCTCCACCAAACAGGACAAGCTTGCATCTGTTATAGTTTTGGAGAAAAATGTGTTCATTTCATGTATGCGCGAAATGCCTTAAAAATGGCTTTAAAATGGATTTGGAGCATGGAGACGATTATCTCGGGATTGCAAGATAACCAAACAAAACTTTTAGTGGATTTCTACTTATTTTATTAAATATCATCTCCACCAAACAGGACAAGCTTGCATCTGTTATAGTTTTGGAGAAAAATGTGTTCATTTCATGTATGCGCGAAATGCCTTAAAAATGGCTTTAAAATGGATTTGGAGCATGGAGACGATTATCTCGGGATTGCAAGATAACCAAACAAAACTTTTAGTGGATTTCTACTTATTTTATTAAATATCATCTCCACCAAACAGGACAAGCTTGCATCTGTTATAGTTTTGGAGAAAAATGTGTTCATTTCATGTATGCGCGAAATGCCTTAAAAATGGCTTTAAAATGGATTTGGAGCATGGAGACGATTATCTCGGGATTGCAATATAACCAAACAAAACTTTTAGTGGATTTCTACTTATTTTATTAAATATCATCTCCACCAAACAGGACAAGCTTGCATCTGTTATAGTTTTGGAGAAAAATGTGTTCATTTCATGTATGCGCGAAATGCCTTAAAAATGGCTTTAAAATGGATTTGGAGCATGGAGACGATTATCTCGGGATTGCAAGATAACCAAACAAAACTTTTAGTGGATTTCTACTTATTTTATTAAATATCATCTCCACCAAACAGGACAAGCTTGCATCTGTTATAGTTTTGGAGAAAAATGTGTTCATTTCATGTATGCGCGAAATGCCTTAAAAATGGCTTTAAAATGGATTTGGAGCATGGAGACGATTATCTCGGGATTGCAAGATAACCAAACAAAACTTTTAGTGGATTTCTACTTATTTTATTAAATATCATCTCCACCAAACAGGACAAGCTTGCATCTGTTATAGTTTTGGAGAAAAATGTGTTCATTTCATGTATGCGCGAAATGCCTTAAAAATGGCTTTAAAATGGATTTGGAGCATGGAGACGATTATCTCGGGATTGCAAGATAACCAAACAAAACTTTTAAAGGATTTCTACTTATTTTATTAAATATCATCTCCACCAAACAGGACAAGCTTGCATGTGTTATAGTTTTGGAGAAAAATGTGTTCATTTCATGTATGCGCAAAATGCCTTTGAAATGGCTTTAAAATGGATTTGGAGCATGGAGACGATTATCTCGGGATTGCAAGATAACCAAACAAAACTTTTAGTGGATTTCTACTTATTTTATTAAATATCATCTCCACCAAACAGGACAAGCTTGCATCTGTTATAGTTTTGGAGAAAAATGTGTTCATTTCATGTATGCGCGAAATGCCTTAAAAATGACTTTAAAATGGATTTGGAGCATGGAGACGATTATCTCGGGATTGCAAGATAACCAAACAAAACTTTTAGTGGATTTCTACTTATTTTATTAAATATCATCTCCACCAAACAGGACAAGCTTGCATCTGTTATAGTTTTGGAGAAAAATGTGTTCATTTCATGTATGCGCGAAATGCCTTAAAAATGGCTTTAAAATGGATTTGGAGCATGGAGACGATTATCTCGGGATTGCAAGATAACCAAACAAAACTTTTGGTGGATTTCTACTTATTTTATTAAATATCATCTCCACCAAACAGGACAAGCTTGCATCTGTTATAGTTTTGGAGAAAAATGTGTTCATTTCATGTATGCGCGAAATGCCTTAAAAATGGCTTTAAAATGGATTTGGAGCATGGAGACGATTATCTCGGGATTGCAAGATAACCAAACAAAACTTTTAGTGGATTTCTTCTTATTTTATTAAATATCATCTCCACCAAACAGGACAAGCTTGCATGTGTTATAGTTTTGGAGAAAAATGTTTTCATTTCATGTATGCGCAAAATGCCTTTGAAATGGCTTTAAAATGGATTTGGAGCATGGAGACGATTATCTCAGGATGGCAATATAAACAAACGAAACTTTTAGTTAATTTCTACTTATTTTATTAAATATTATCTCCATCAAACAGGACAAGCTTGCATCTGTTATAGTTTTGGAGAAAAATGTGTTCATTTCATGTATGCGCGAAATGCCTTAAAAATGGCTTTAAAATGGATTTGGAGCATGGAGACGATTATCTCGGGATTGCAAGATAACCAAACAAAACTTTTAGTGGATTTCTACTTATTTTATTAAATATCATCTCCACCAAACAGGACAAGCTTGCATCTGTTATAGTTTTGGAGAAAAATGTTTTCATTTCATGTATGCGCAAAATGCCTTTGAAATGGCTTTAAAATGGATTTGGAGCATGGAGACGATTATCTCAGGATTGCAATATAAACAAACGAAACTTTTAGTAGATTTCTACTTATTTTATTAAATATTATCTCCACCAAACAGGACAAGCTTGCATCTGTTATAGTTTTGGAGAAAAATGTGTTCATTTCATGTATGCGCGAAATGCCTTAAAAATGGCTTTAAAATGGATTTGGAGCATGGAGACGATTATCTCGGGATTGCAAGATAACCAAACAAAACTTTTAGTGGATTTCTACTTATTTTATTAAATATCATCTCCACTAAACAGGACAAGCTTGCATCTGTTATAGTTTTGGAGAAAAATGTGTTCATTTCATGTATGCGCGAAATGCCTTAAAAATGGCTTTAAAATGGATTTGGAGCATGGAGACGATTATCTCGGGATTGCAAGATAACCAAACAAAACTTTTAGTGGATTTCTACTTATTTTATTAAATATCATCTCCACCAAACAGGACAAGCTTGCATCTGTTATAGTTTTGGAGAAAAATGTGTTCATTTCATGTATGCGCGAAATGCCTTAAAAATGGCTTTAAAATGGATTTGGAGCATGGAGACGATTATCTCGGGATTGCAAGATAACCAAACAAAACTTTTAGTGGATTTCTACTTATTTTATTAAATATCATCTCCACCAAACAGGACAAGCTTGCATCTGTTATAGTTTTGGAGAAAAATGTGTTCATTTCATGTATGCGCGAAATGCCTTAAAAATGGCTTTAAAATGGATTTGGAGCATGGAGACGATTATCTCGGGATTGCAAGTAAACCAAACAAAACTTTTAGTGGATTTCTACTTATTTTATTAAATATCATCTCCACCAAACAGGACAAGCTTGCATCTGTTATAGTTTTAGAGAAAAATGTGTTCATTTCATGTATTCGCGAAATGCCTTAAAAATGGCTTTAAAATGGATTTGGAGCATGGAGACGATTATCTCGGGATTGCAATATAACCAAACAAAACTTTTAGTGGATTTCTACTTATTTTATTAAATATCATCTCCACCAAACAGGACAAGCTTGCATCTGTTATAGTTTTGGAGAAAAATGTGTTCATTTCATGTATGCGCGAAATGCCTTAAAAATGGCTTTAAAATGGATTTGGAGCATGGAGACGATTATCTCGGGATTGCAAGATAACCAAACAAAACTTTTAGTGGATTTCTACTTATTTTATTAAATATCATCTCCACCAAACAGGACAAGCTTGCATGTGTTATAGTTTTGGAGAAAAATGTGTTCATTTCATGTATGCGCAAAATGCCTTTGAAATGGCTTTAAAATGGATTTGGAGCATGGAGACGATTATCTCGGGATTGCAAGATAACCAAACAAAACTTTTAGTGGATTTCTACTTATTTTATTAAATATCATCTCCACCAAACAGGACAAGCTTGCATCTGTTATAGTTTTGGAGAAAAATGTGTTCATTTCATGTATGCGCGAAATGCCTTAAAAATGACTTTAAAATGGATTTGGAGCATGGAGACGATTATCTCGGGATTGCAAGATAACCAAACAAAACTTTTAGTGGATTTCTACTTATTTTATTAAATATCATCTCCACCAAACAGGACAAGCTTGCATCTGTTATAGTTTTGGAGAAAAATGTGTTCATTTCATGTATGCGCGAAATGCCTTAAAAATGGCTTTAAAATGGATTTGGAGCATGGAGACGATTATCTCGGGATTGCAAGATAACCAAACAAAACTTTTAGTGGATTTCTACTTATTTTATTAAATATCATCTCCACCAAACAGGACAAGCTTGCATCTGTTATAGTTTTGGAGAACAATGTGTTCATTTCATGTATGCGCGAAATGCCTTAAAATGGCTTTAAAATGGATTTGGAGCATGGAGACGATTATCTCGGGATTGCAAGATAACCAAACAAAACTTTTAGTGGATTTCTACTTATTTTATTAAATATCATCTCCACCAAACAGGACAAGCTTGCATGTGTTATAGTTTTGGAGAAAAATGTGTTCATTTCATGTATGCGCGAAATGCCTTAAAAATGGCTTTAAAATGGATTTGGAGCATGGAGACGATTATCTCGGGATTGCAAGATAACCAAACAAAACTTTTGGTGGATTTCTACTTATTTTATTAAATATCATCTCCACCAAACAGGACAAGCTTGCATCTGTTATAGTTTTGGAGAAAAATGTGTTCATTTCATGTATGCGCGAAATGCCTTAAAAATGGCTTTAAAATGGATTTGGAGCATGGAGACGATTATCTCGGGATTGCAAGATAACCAAACAAAACTTTTAGTGGATTTCTTCTTATTTTATTAAATATCATCTCCACCAAACAGGACAAGCTTGCATGTGTTATAGTTTTGGAGAAAAATGTTTTCATTTCATGTATGCGCAAAATGCCTTTGAAATGGCTTTAAAATGGATTTGGAGCATGGAGACGATTATCTCAGGATGGCAATATAAACAAACGAAACTTTTAGTTAATTTCTACTTATTTTATTAAATATTATCTCCATCAAACAGGACAAGCTTGCATCTGTTATAGTTTTGGAGAAAAATGTGTTCATTTCATGTATGCGCGAAATGCCTTAAAAATGGCTTTAAAATGGATTTGGAGCATGGAGACGATTATCTCGGGATTGCAAGATAACCAAACAAAACTTTTAGTGGATTTCTACTTATTTTATTAAATATCATCTCCACCAAACAGGACAAGCTTGCATCTGTTATAGTTTTGGAGAAAAATGTTTTCATTTCATGTATGCGCAAAATGCCTTTGAAATGGCTTTAAAATGGATTTGGAGCATGGAGACGATTATCTCAGGATTGCAATATAAACAAACGAAACTTTTAGTAGATTTCTACTTATTTTATTAAATATTATCTCCACCAAACAGGACAAGCTTGCATCTGTTATAGTTTTGGAGAAAAATGTGTTCATTTCATGTATGCGCGAAATGCCTTAAAAATGGCTTTAAAATGGATTTGGAGCATGGAGACGATTATCTCGGGATTGCAAGATAACCAAACAAAACTTTTAGTGGATTTCTACTTATTTTATTAAATATCATCTCCACTAAACAGGACAAGCTTGCATCTGTTATAGTTTTGGAGAAAAATGTGTTCATTTCATGTATGCGCGAAATGCCTTAAAAATGGCTTTAAAATGGATTTGGAGCATGGAGACGATTATCTCGGGATTGCAAGATAACCAAACAAAACTTTTAGTGGATTTCTACTTATTTTATTAAATATCATCTCCACCAAACAGGACAAGCTTGCATCTGTTATAGTTTTGGAGAAAAATGTGTTCATTTCATGTATGCGCGAAATGCCTTAAAAATGGCTTTAAAATGGATTTGGAGCATGGAGACGATTATCTCGGGATTGCAAGATAACCAAACAAAACTTTTAGTGGATTTCTACTTATTTTATTAAATATCATCTCCACCAAACAGGACAAGCTTGCATCTGTTATAGTTTTGGAGAAAAATGTGTTCATTTCATGTATGCGCGAAATGCCTTAAAAATGGCTTTAAAATGGATTTGGAGCATGGAGACGATTATCTCGGGATTGCAAGTAAACCAAACAAAACTTTTAGTGGATTTCTACTTATTTTATTAAATATCATCTCCACCAAACAGGACAAGCTTGCATCTGTTATAGTTTTAGAGAAAAATGTGTTCATTTCATGTATTCGCGAAATGCCTTAAAAATGGCTTTAAAATGGATTTGGAGCATGGAGACGATTATCTCGGGATTGCAATATAACCAAACAAAACTTTTAGTGGATTTCTACTTATTTTATTAAATATCATCTCCACCAAACAGGACAAGCTTGCATCTGTTATAGTTTTGGAGAAAAATGTGTTCATTTCATGTATGCGCGAAATGCCTTAAAAATGGCTTTAAAATGGATTTGGAGCATGGAGACGATTATCTCGGGATTGCAAGATAACCAAACAAAACTTTTAGTGGATTTCTACTTATTTTATTAAATATCATCTCCACCAAACAGGACAAGCTTGCATGTGTTATAGTTTTGGAGAAAAATGTGTTCATTTCATGTATGCGCAAAATGCCTTTGAAATGGCTTTAAAATGGATTTGGAGCATGGAGACGATTATCTCGGGATTGCAAGATAACCAAACAAAACTTTTAGTGGATTTCTACTTATTTTATTAAATATCATCTCCACCAAACAGGACAAGCTTGCATCTGTTATAGTTTTGGAGAAAAATGTGTTCATTTCATGTATGCGCGAAATGCCTTAAAAATGACTTTAAAATGGATTTGGAGCATGGAGACGATTATCTCGGGATTGCAAGATAACCAAACAAAACTTTTAGTGGATTTCTACTTATTTTATTAAATATCATCTCCACCAAACAGGACAAGCTTGCATCTGTTATAGTTTTGGAGAAAAATGTGTTCATTTCATGTATGCGCGAAATGCCTTAAAAATGGCTTTAAAATGGATTTGGAGCATGGAGACGATTATCTCGGGATTGCAAGATAACCAAACAAAACTTTTAGTGGATTTCTACTTATTTTATTAAATATCATCTCCACCAAACAGGACAAGCTTGCATCTGTTATAGTTTTGGAGAACAATGTGTTCATTTCATGTATGCGCGAAATGCCTTAAAATGGCTTTAAAATGGATTTGGAGCATGGAGACGATTATCTCGGGATTGCAAGATAACCAAACAAAACTTTTAGTGGATTTCTACTTATTTTATTAAATATCATCTCCACCAAACAGGACAAGCTTGCATGTGTTATAGTTTTGGAGAAAAATGTGTTCATTTCATGTATGCGCAAAATGCCTTTGAAATGGCTTTAAAATGGATTTGGAGCATGGAGACGATTATCTCGGGATTGCAAGATAACCAAACAAAACTTTTAGTGGATTTCTACTTATTTTATTAAATATCATCTCCACCAAACAGGACAAGCTTGCATCTGTTATAGTTTTGGAGAAAAATGTGTTCATTTCATGTATGCGCGAAATGCCTTAAAAATGGCTTTAAAATGGATTTGGAGCATGGAGACGATTATCTCGGGATTGCAAGATAACCAAACAAAACTTTTAGTGGATTTCTACTTATTTTATTAAATATCATCTCCACCAAACAGGACAAGCTTGCATCTGTTATAGTTTTGGAGAAAAATGTGTTCATTTCATGTATGCGCGAAATGCCTTAAAAATGGCTTTAAAATGGATTTGGAGCATGGAGACGATTATCTCGGGATTGCAAGATAACCAAACAAAACTTTTAGTGGATTTCTACTTATTTTATTAAATATCATCTCCACCAAACAGGACAAGCTTGCATCTGTTATAGTTTTGGAGAAAAATGTGTTCATTTCATGTATGCGCGAAATGCCTTAAAAATGGCTTTAAAATGGATTTGGAGCATGGAGACGATTATCTCGGGATTGCAAGATAACCAAACAAAACTTTTAGTGGATTTCTACTTATTTTATTAAATATCATCTCCACCAAACAGGACAAGCTTGCATGTGTTATAGTTTTGGAGAAAAATGTGTTCATTTCATGTATGCGCAAAATGCCTTTGAAATGGCTTTAAAATGGATTTGGAGCATGGAGACGATTATCTCAGGATGGCAATATAAACAAACGAAACTTTTAGTAGATTTCTACTTATTTTATTAAATATTATCTCCACCAAACAGGACAAGCTTGCATCTGTTATAGTTTTGGAGAAAAATGTGTTCATTTCATGTATGCGCGAAATGCCTTAAAAATGGCTTTAAAATGGATTTGGAGCATGGAGACGATTATCTCGGGATTGCAAGATAACCAAACAAAACTTTTAGTGGATTTCTACTTATTTTATTAAATATCATCTCCACCAAACAGGACAAGCTTGCATCTGTTATAGTTTTGGAGAAAAATGTGTTCATTTCATGTATGCGCGAAATGCCTTAAAAATGGCTTTAAAATGGATTTGGAGCATGGAGACGATTATCTCGGGATTGCAAGATAACCAAACAAAACTTTTAGTGGATTTCTACTTATTTTATTAAATATCATCTCCACCAAACAGGACAAGCTTGCATCTGTTATAGTTTTGGAGAAAAATGTGTTCATTTCATGTATGCGCGAAATGCCTTAAAAATGGCTTTAAAATGGATTTGGAGCATGGAGACGATTATCTCGGGATTGCAAGATAACCAAACAAAACTTTTAGTGGATTTCTACTTATTTTATTAAATATCATCTCCACCAAACAGGACAAGCTTGCATGTGTTATAGTTTTGGAGAAAAATGTGTTCATTTCATGTATGCGCAAAATGCCTTTGAAATGGCTTTAAAATGGATTTGGAGCATGGAGACGATTATCTCAGGATGGCAATATAAACAAACGAAACTTTTAGTAGATTTCTACTTATTTTATTAAATATTATCTCCACCAAACAGGACAAGCTTGCATCTGTTATAGTTTTGGAGAAAAATGTGTTCATTTCATGTATGCGCGAAATGCCTTAAAAATGGCTTTAAAATGGATTTGGAGCATGGAGACGATTATCTCGGGATTGCAAGATAACCAAACAAAACTTTTAGTGGATTTCTACTTATTTTATTAAATATCATCTCCACCAAACAGGACAAGCTTGCATCTGTTATAGTTTTGGAGAAAAATGTGTTCATTTCATGTATGCGCGAAATGCCTTAAAAATGGCTTTAAAATGGATTTGGAGCATGGCGACGATTATCTCGGGATTGCAAGATAACCAAACAAAACTTTTAGTGGATTTCTACTTATTTTATTAAATATCATCTCCACCAAACAGGACAAGCTTGCATCTGTTATAGTTTTGGAGAAAAATGTGTTCATTTCATGTATGCGCGAAATGCCTTAAAAATGGCTTTAAAATGGATTTGGAGCATGGAGACGATTATCTCGGGATTGCAAGATAACCAAACAAAACTTTTAGTGGATTTCTACTTATTTTATTAAATATCATCTCCACCAAACAGGACAAGCTTGCATCTGTTATAGTTTTGGAGAAAAATGTGTTCATTTCATGTATGCGCGAAATGCCTTAAAAATGGCTTTAAAATGGATTTGGAGCATGGAGACGATTATCTCGGGATTGCAAGATAACCAAACAAAACTTTTAGTGGATTTCTACTTATTTTATTAAATATCATCTCCACCAAACAGGACAAGCTTGCATCTGTTATAGTTTTAGAGAAAAATGTGTTCATTTCATGTATTCGCGAAATGCCTTAAAAATGGCTTTAAAATGGATTTGGAGCATGGAGACGATTATCTCGGGATTGCAATATAACCAAACAAAACTTTTAGTGGATTTCTACTTATTTTATTAAATATCATCTCCACCAAACAGGACAAGCTTGCATCTGTTATAGTTTTGGAGAAAAATGTGTTCATTTCATGTATGCGCGAAATGCCTTAAAAATGGCTTTAAAATGGATTTGGAGCATGGAGACGATTATCTCGGGATTGCAAGATAACCAAACAAAACTTTTAGTGGATTTCTACTTATTTTATTAAATATCATCTCCACCAAACAGGACAAGCTTGCATGTGTTATAGTTTTGGAGAAAAATGTGTTCATTTCATGTATGCGCAAAATGCCTTTGAAATGGCTTTAAAATGGATTTGGAGCATGGAGACGATTATCTCGGGATTGCAAGATAACCAAACAAAACTTTTAGTGGATTTCTACTTATTTTATTAAATATCATCTCCACCAAACAGGACAAGCTTGCATCTGTTATAGTTTTGGAGAAAAATGTGTTCATTTCATGTATGCGCGAAATGCCTTAAAAATGGCTTTAAAATGGATTTGGAGCATGGAGACGATTATCTCGGGATTGCAAGATAACCAAACAAAACTTTTAGTGGATTTCTACTTATTTTATTAAATATCATCTCCACCAAACAGGACAAGCTTGCATCTGTTATAGTTTTGGAGAAAAATGTGTTCATTTCATGTATGCGCGAAATGCCTTAAAAATGGCTTTAAAATGGATTTGGAGCATGGAGACGATTATCTCGGGATTGCAAGATAACCAAACAAAACTTTTAGTGGATTTCTACTTATTTTATTAAATATCATCTCCACCAAACAGGACAAGCTTGCATCTGTTATAGTTTTGGAGAAAAATGTGTTCATTTCATGTATGCGCGAAATGCCTTAACAATGGCTTTAAAATGGATTTGGAGCATGGAGACGATTATCTCGGGATTGCAATATAACCAAACAAAACTTTTAGTGGATTTCTACTTATTTTATTAAATATCATCTCCACCAAACAGGACAAGCTTGCATCTGTTATAGTTTTGGAGAAAAATGTGTTCATTTCATGTATGCGCGAAATGCCTTAAAAATGGCTTTAAAATGGATTTGGAGCATGGAGACGATTATCTCGGGATTGCAAGATAACCAAACAAAACTTTTAGTGGATTTCTACTTATTTTATTAAATATCATCTCCACCAAACAGGACAAGCTTGCATCTGTTATAGTTTTGGAGAAAAATGTGTTCATTTCATGTATGCGCGAAATGCCTTAACAATGGCTTTAAAATGGATTTGGAGCATGGAGACGATTATCTCGGGATTGCAAGATAACCAAACAAAACTTTTAGTGGATTTCTACTTATTTTATTAAATATCATCTCCACCAAACAGGACAAGCTTGCATCTGTTATAGTTTTGGAGAAAAATGTGTTCATTTCATGTATGCGCGAAATGCCTTAAAAATGGCTTTAAAATGGATTTGGAGCATGGAGACGATTATCTCGGGATTGCAAGATAACCAAACAAAACTTTTAGTGGATTTCTACTTATTTTATTAAATATCATCTCCACCAAACAGGACAAGCTTGCATCTGTTATAGTTTTGGAGAAAAATGTGTTCATTTCATGTATGCGCGAAATGCCTTAAAAATGGCTTTAAAATGGATTTGGAGCATGGAGACGATTATCTCGGGATTGCAAGATAACCAAACAAAACTTTTAGTGGATTTCTACTTATTTTATTAAATATCATCTCCACCAAACAGGACAAGCTTGCATGTGTTATAGTTTTGGAGAAAAATGTGTTCATTTCATGTATGCGCAAAATGCCTTTGAAATGGCTTTAAAATGGATTTGGAGCATGGAGACGATTATCTCAGGATGGCAATATAAACAAACGAAACTTTTAGTAGTTTCTACTTATTTTATTAAATATTATCTCCACCAAACAGGACAAGCTTGCATCTGTTATAGTTTTGGAGAAAAATGTGTTCATTTCATGTATGCGCGAAATGCCTTAAAAATGGCTTTAAAATGGATTTGGAGCATGGAGACGATTATCTCGGGATTGCAAGATAACCAAACAAAACTTTTAGTGGATTTCTACTTATTTTATTAAATATCATCTCCACCAAACAGGACAAGCTTGCATCTGTTATAGTTTTGGAGAAAAATGTGTTCATTTCATGTATGCGCGAAATGCCTTAAAAATGGCTTTAAAATGGATTTGGAGCATGGAGACGATTATCTCGGGATTGCAAGATAACCAAACAAAACTTTTAGTGGATTTCTACTTATTTTATTAAATATCATCTCCACCAAACAGGACAAGCTTGCATGTGTTATAGTTTTGGAGAAAAATGTGTTCATTTCATGTATGCGCAAAATGCCTTTGAAATGGCTTTAAAATGGATTTGGAGCATGGAGACGATTATCTCAGGATGGCAATATAAACAAACGAAACTTTTAGTAGATTTCTACTTATTTTATTAAATATTATCTCCACCAAACAGGACAAGCTTGCATCTGTTATAGTTTTGGAGAAAAATGTGTTCATTTCATGTATGCGCGAAATGCCTTAAAAATGGCTTTAAAATGGATTTGGAGCATGGAGACGATTATCTCGGGATTGCAAGATAACCAAACAAAACTTTTAGTGGATTTCTACTTATTTTATTAAATATCATCTCCACCAAACAGGACAAGCTTGCATCTGTTATAGTTTTGGAGAAAAATGTGTTCATTTCATGTATGCGCGAAATGCCTTAAAAATGGCTTTAAAATGGATTTGGAGCATGGAGACGATTATCTCGGGATTGCAAGATAACCAAACAAAACTTTTAGTGGATTTCTACTTATTTTATTAAATATCATCTCCACCAAACAGGACAAGCTTGCATGTGTTATAGTTTTGGAGAAAAATGTGTTCATTTCATGTATGCGCAAAATGCCTTTGAAATGGCTTTAAAATGGATTTGGAGCATGGAGACGATTATCTCAGGATGGCAATATAAACAAACGAAACTTTTAGTAGATTTCTACTTATTTTATTAAATATTATCTCCACCAAACAGGACAAGCTTGCATCTGTTATAGTTTTGGAGAAAAATGTGTTCATTTCATGTATGCGCGAAATGCCTTAAAAATGGCTTTAAAATGGATTTGGAGCATGGAGACGATTATCTCGGGATTGCAAGATAACCAAACAAAACTTTTAGTGGATTTCTACTTATTTTATTAAATATCATCTCCACCAAACAGGACAAGCTTGCATCTGTTATAGTTTTAGAGAAAAATGTGTTCATTTCATGTATTCGCGAAATGCCTTAAAAATGGCTTTAAAATGGATTTGGAGCATGGAGACGATTATCTCGGGATTGCAATATAACCAAACAAAACTTTTAGTGGATTTCTACTTATTTTATTAAATATCATCTCCACCAAACAGGACAAGCTTGCATCTGTTATAGTTTTGGAGAAAAATGTGTTCATTTCATGTATGCGCGAAATGCCTTAAAAATGGCTTTAAAATGGATTTGGAGCATGGAGACGATTATCTCGGGATTGCAAGATAACCAAACAAAACTTTTAGTGGATTTCTACTTATTTTATTAAATATCATCTCCACCAAACAGGACAAGCTTGCATGTGTTATAGTTTTGGAGAAAAATGTGTTCATTTCATGTATGCGCAAAATGCCTTTGAAATGGCTTTAAAATGGATTTGGAGCATGGAGACGATTATCTCGGGATTGCAAGATAACCAAACAAAACTTTTAGTGGATTTCTACTTATTTTATTAAATATCATCTCCACCAAACAGGACAAGCTTGCATCTGTTATAGTTTTGGAGAAAAATGTGTTCATTTCATGTATGCGCGAAATGCCTTAAAAATGACTTTAAAATGGATTTGGAGCATGGAGACGATTATCTCGGGATTGCAAGATAACCAAACAAAACTTTTAGTGGATTTCTACTTATTTTATTAAATATCATCTCCACCAAACAGGACAAGCTTGCATCTGTTATAGTTTTGGAGAAAAATGTGTTCATTTCATGTATGCGCGAAATGCCTTAAAAATGGCTTTAAAATGGATTTGGAGCATGGAGACGATTATCTCGGGATTGCAAGATAACCAAACAAAACTTTTAGTGGATTTCTACTTATTTTATTAAATATCATCTCCACCAAACAGGACAAGCTTGCATCTGTTATAGTTTTGGAGAAAAATGTGTTCATTTCATGTATGCGCGAAATGCCTTAAAATGGCTTTAAAATGGATTTGGAGCATGGAGACGATTATCTCGGGATTGCAAGATAACCAAACAAAACTTTTAGTGGATTTCTACTTATTTTATTAAATATCATCTCCACCAAACAGGACAAGCTTGCATGTGTTATAGTTTTGGAGAAAAATGTGTTCATTTCATGTATGCGCAAAATGCCTTTGAAATGGCTTTAAAATGGATTTGGAGCATGGAGACGATTATCTCAGGATTGCAAGATAACCAAACAAAACTTTTAGTGGATTTCTACTTATTTTATTAAATATCATCTCCACCAAACAGGACAAGCTTGCATCTGTTATAGTTTTGGAGAAAAATGTGTTCATTTCATGTATGCGCGAAATGCCTTAAAAATGGCTTTAAAATGGATTTGGAGCATGGAGACGATTATCTCGGGATTGCAAGATAACCAAACAAAACTTTTAGTGGATTTCTACTTATTTTATTAAATATCATCTTCACCAAACAGGACAAGCTTGCATCTGTTATAGTTTTGGAGAAAAATGTGTTCATTTCATGTATGCGCGAAATGCCTTAAAAATGGCTTTAAAATGGATTTGGAGCATGGAGACGATTATCTCGGGATTGCAAGATAACCAAACAAAACTTTTAGTGGATTTCTACTTATTTTATTAAATATCATCTCCACCAAACAGGACAAGCTTGCATCTGTTATAGTTTTGGAGAAAAATGTGTTCATTTCATGTATGCGCGAAATGCCTTAAAAATGGCTTTAAAATGGATTTGGAGCATGGAGACGATTATCTCGGGATTGCAAGATAACCAAACAAAACTTTTAGTGGATTTCTACTTATTTTATTAAATATCATCTCCACCAAACAGGACAAGCTTGCATGTGTTATAGTTTTGGAGAAAAATGTGTCCATTTCATGTATGCGCAAAATGCCTTTGAAATGGCTTTAAAATGGATTTGGAGCATGGAGACGATTATCTCAGGATGGCAATATAAACAAACGAAACTTTTAGTAGATTTCTACTTATTTTATTAAATATTATCTCCACCAAACAGGACAAACTTGCATCTGTTATAGTTTTGGAGAAAAATGTGTTCATTTCATGTATGCACGAAATGCCTTAAAAATGGCTTTAAAATGGATTTGGAGCATGGAGACGATTATCTCGGGATTGCAAGATAACCAAACAAAACTTTTAGTGGATTTCTACTTATTTTATTAAATATCATCTCCACCAAACAGGACAAGCTTGCATCTGTTATAGTTTTGGAGAAAAATGTGTTCATTTCATGTATTCGCGAAATGCCTTAAAAATGGCTTTAAAATGGATTTGGAGCATGGAGACGATTATCTCGGGATTGCAATATAACCAAACAAAACTTTTAGTGGATATCTACTTATTTTATTAAATATCATCTCCACCAAACAGGACAAGCTTGCATCTGTTATAGTTTTGGAGAAAAATGTGTTCATTTCATGTATGCGCGAAATGCCTTAAAAATGGCTTTAAAATGGATTTGGAGCATGGAGACGATTATCTCGGGATTGCAAGATAACCAAACAAAACTTTTAGTGGATTTCTACTTATTTTATTAAATATCATCTCCACCAAACAGGACAAGCTTGCATGTGTTATAGTTTTGGAGAAAATGTGTTCATTTCATGTATGCGCAAAATGCCTTTGAAATGGCTTTAAAATGGATTTGGAGCATGGAGACGATTATCTCGGGATTGCAAGATAACCAAACAAAACTTTTAGTGGATTTCTACTTATTTTATTAAATATCATCTCCACCAAACAGGACAAGCTTGCATCTGTTATAGTTTTGGAGAAAAATGTGTTCATTTCATGTATGCGCGAAATGCCTTAAAAATGACTTTAAAATGGATTTGGAGCATGGAGACGATTATCTCGGGATTGCAAGATAACCAAACAAAACTTTTAGTGGATTTCTACTTATTTTATTAAATATCATCTCCACCAAACAGGACAAGCTTGCATCTGTTATAGTTTTGGAGAAAAATGTGTTCATTTCATGTATGCGCGAAATGCCTTAAAAATGGCTTTAAAATGGATTTGGAGCATGGAGACGATTATCTCGGGATTGCAAGATAACCAAACAAAACTTTTAGTGGATTTCTACTTATTTTATTAAATATCATCTCCACCAAACAGGACAAGCTTGCATCTGTTATAGTTTTGGAGAAAAATGTGTTCATTTCATGTATGCGCGAAATGCCTTAAAATGGCTTTAAAATGGATTTGGAGCATGGAGACGATTATCTCGGGATTGCAAGATAACCAAACAAAACTTTTAGTGGATTTCTACTTATTTTATTAAATATCATCTCCACCAAACAGGACAAGCTTGCATGTGTTATAGTTTTGGAGAAAAATGTTTTCATTTCATGTATGCGCAAAATGCCTTTGAAATGGCTTTAAAATGGATTTGGAGCATGGAGACGATTATCTCAGGATTGCAAGATAACCAAACAAAACTTTTAGTGGATTTCTACTTATTTTATTAAATATCATCTCCACCAAACAGGACAAGCTTGCATCTGTTATAGTTTTGGAGAAAAATGTGTTCATTTCATGTATGCGCGAAATGCCTTAAAAATGGCTTTAAAATGGATTTGGAGCATGGAGACGATTATCTCGGGATTGCAAGATAACCAAACAAAACTTTTAGTGGATTTCTACTTATTTTATTAAATATCATCTCCACCAAACAGGACAAGCTTGCATCTGTTATAGTTTTGGAGAAAAATGTGTTCATTTCATGTATGCGCGAAATGCCTTAAAAATGGCTTTAAAATGGATTTGGAGCATGGAGACGATTATCTCGGGATTGCAAGATAACCAAACAAAACTTTTAGTGGATTTCTACTTATTTTATTAAATATCATCTCCACCAAACAGGACAAGCTTGCATCTGTTATAGTTTTGGAGAAAAATGTGTTCATTTCATGTATGCGCGAAATGCCTTAAAAATGGCTTTAAAATGGATTTGGAGCATGGAGACGATTATCTCGGGATTGCAAGATAACCAAACAAAACTTTTAGTGGATTTCTACTTATTTTATTAAATATCATCTCCACCAAACAGAACAAGCTTGCATGTGTTATAGTTTTGGAGAAAAATGTGTCCATTTCATGTATGCGCAAAATGCCTTTGAAATGGCTTTAAAATGGATTTGGAGCATGGAGACGATTATCTCAGGATGGCAATATAAACAAACGAAACTTTTAGTAGATTTCTACTTATTTTATTAAATATTATCTCCACCAAACTGGACAAACTTGCATCTGTTATAGTTTTGGAGAAAAATGTGTTCATTTCATGTATGCACGAAATGCCTTAAAAATGGCTTTAAAATGGATTTGGAGCATGGAGACGATTATCTCGGGATTGCAAGATAACCAAACAAAACTTTTAGTGGATTTCTACTTATTTTATTAAATATCATCTCCACCAAACAGGACAAGCTTGCATCTGTTATAGTTTTGGAGAAAAATGTGTTCATTTCATGTATGCGCGAAATGCCTTAAAAATGGCTTTAAAATGGATTTGGAGCATGGAGACGATTATCTCGGGATTGCAAGATAACCAAACAAAACTTTTAGTGGATTTCTACTTATTTTATTAAATATCATCTCCACCAAACAGGACAAGCTTGCATGTGTTATAGTTTTGGAGAAAAATGTGTTCATTTCATGTATGCGCAAAATGCCTTTGAAATGGCTTTAAAATGGATTTGGAGCATGGAGACGATTATCTCAGGATGGCAATATAAACAAACGAAACTTTTAGTAGATTTCTACTTATTTTATTAAATATTATCTCCACCAAACAGGACAAGCTTGCATCTGTTATAGTTTTGGAGAAAAATGTGTTCATTTCATGTATGCGCGAAATGCCTTAAAAATGGCTTTAAAATGGATTTGGAGCATGGAGACGATTATCTCGGGATTGCAAGATAACCAAACAAAACTTTTAGTGGATTTCTACTTATTTTATTAAATATCATCTCCACCAAACAGGACAAGCTTGCATCTGTTATAGTTTTGGAGAAAAATGTGTTCATTTCATGTATGCGCGAAATGCCTTAAAAATGGCTTTAAAATGGATTTGGAGCATGGAGACGATTATCTCGGGATTGCAAGATAACCAAACAAAACTTTTAGTGGATTTCTACTTATTTTATTAAATATCATCTCCACCAAACAGGACAAGCTTGCATGTGTTATAGTTTTGGAGAAAAATGTGTTCATTTCATGTATGCGCAAAATGCCTTTGAAATGGCTTTAAAATGGATTTGGAGCATGGAGACGATTATCTCAGGATGGCAATATAAACAAACGAAACTTTTAGTAGATTTCTACTTATTTTATTAAATATTATCTCCACCAAACAGGACAAGCTTGCATCTGTTATAGTTTTGGAGAAAAATGTGTTCATTTCATGTATGCGCGAAATGCCTTAAAAATGGCTTTAAAATGGATTTGGAGCATGGAGACGATTATCTCGGGATTGCAAGATAACCAAACAAAACTTTTAGTGGATTTCTACTTATTTTATTAAATATCATCTCCACCAAACAGGACAAGCTTGCATCTGTTATAGTTTTGGAGAAAAATGTGATCATTTCATGTATGCGCGAAATGCCTTAAAAATGGCTTTAAAATGGATTTGGAGCATGGAGACGATTATCTCGGGATTGCAAGATAACCAAACAAAACTTTTAGTGGATTTCTACTTATTTTATTAAATATCATCTCCACCAAACAGGACAAGCTTGCATGTGTTATAGTTTTGGAGAAAAATGTGTTCATTTCATGTATGCGCAAAATGCCTTTGAAATGGCTTTAAAATGGATTTGGAGCATGGAGACGATTATCTCAGGATGGCAATATGAACAAACGAAACTTTTAGTAGATTTCTACTTATTTTATTAAATATTATCTCCACCAAACAGGACAAGCTTGCATCTGTTATAGTTTTGGAGAAAAATGTGTTCATTTCATGTATGCGCGAAATGCCTTAAAAATGGCTTTAAAATGGATTTGGAGCATGGAGACGATTATCACGGGATTGCAAGATAACCAAACAAAACTTTTAGTGGATTTCTACTTATTTTATTAAATATCATCTCCACCAAACAGGACAAGCTTGCATCTGTTATAGTTTTGGAGAAAAATGTGTTCATTTCATGTATGCGCGAAATGCCTTAAAAATGGCTTTAAAATGGATTTGGAGCATGGAGACGATTATCTCGGGATTGCAAGATAACCAAACAAAATTTTTAGTGGATTTCTACTTATTTTATTAAATATCATCTCCACCAAACAGGACAAGCTTGCATCTGTTATAGTTTTGGAGAAAAATGTGTTCATTTCATGTATGCGCGAAATGCCTTAAAAATGGCTTTAAAATGGATTTGGAGCATGGAGACGATTATCTCGGGATTGCAAGATAACCAAACAAAACTTTTAGTGGATTTCTACTTATTTTATTAAATATCATCTCCACCAAACAGGACAAGCTTGCATCTGTTATAGTTTTGGAGAAAAATGTGTTCATTTCATGTATGCGCGAAATGCCTTAAAAATGGCTTTAAAATGGATTTGGAGCATGGAGACGATTATCTCGGGATTGCAAGATAACCAAACAAAACTTTTAGTGGATTTCTACTTACTTTATTATATATCATCTCCACCAAACAGGACAAGCTTGCATCTGTTATAGTTTTGGAGAAAAATGTGTTCATTTCATGTATGCGCGAAATGCCTTAAAAATGGCTTTAAAATGGATTTGGAGCATGGAGACGATTATCTCGGGATTGCAATATAACCAAACAAAACTTTTAGTGGATTTCTACTTATTTTATTAAATATCATCTCCACCAAACAGGACAAGCTTGCATCTGTTATAGTTTTGGAGAAAAATGTGTTCATTTCATGTATGCGCGAAATGCCTTAAAAATGGCTTTAAAATGGATTTGGAGCATGGAGACGATTATCTCGGGATTGCAAGATAACAAAACAAAACTTTTAGTGGATTTCTACTTATTTTATTAAATATCATCTCCACCAAACAGGACAAGCTTGCATCTGTTATAGTTTTGGAGAAAAATGTGTTCATTTCATGTATGCGCGAAATGCCTTAAAAATGGCTTTAAAATGGATTTGGAGCATGGAGACGATTATCTCGGGATTGCAAGATAACCAAACAAAACTTTTAGTGGATTTCTACTTATTTTATTAAATATCATCTCCACCAAACAGGACAAGCTTGCATCTGTTATAGTTTTGGAGAAAAATGTGTTCATTTCATGTATGCGCGAAATGCCTTAAAAATGGCTTTAAAATGGATTTGGAGCATGGAGACGATTATCTCGGGATTGCAAGATAACCAAACAAAACTTTTAGTGGATTTCTACTTATTTTATTAAATATCATCTCCACCAAACAGGACAAGCTTGCATGTGTTATAGTTTTGGAGAAAAATGTGTTCATTTCATGTATGCGCAAAATGCCTTTGAAATGGCTTTAAAATGGATTTGGAGCATGGAGACGATTATCTCAGGATGGCAATATAAACAAACGAAACTTTTAGTAGATTTCTACTTATTTTATTAAATATTATCTCCACCAAACAGGACAAGCTTGCATCTGTTATAGTTTTGGAGAAAAATGTGTTCATTTCATGTATGCGCGAAATGCCTTAAAAATGGCTTTAAAATGGATTTGGAGCATGGAGACGATTATTTTGGGATTGCAAGATAACCAAACAAAACTTTTAGTGGATTTCTACTTATTT
Source organism: Anomaloglossus baeobatrachus (assembly GCF_048569485.1). NCBI lineage: Eukaryota > Metazoa > Chordata > Amphibia > Anura > Aromobatidae > Anomaloglossus > Anomaloglossus baeobatrachus. The sequence goes on along the minus strand of NW_027442658.1, from coordinate 49,216 downwards.
TATTAAATATCATCTCCACCAAACAGGACAAGCTTGCATCTGTTATAGTTTTGGAGAAAAATGTGTTCATTTCATGTATGCGCGAAATGCCTTAAAAATGGCTTTAAAATGGATTTGGAGCATGGAGACGATTATCTCGGGATTGCAAGATAACCAAACAAAACTTTTAGTGGATTTCTACTTATTTTATTAAATATCATCTCCACCAAACAGGACAAGCTTGCATCTGTTATAGTTTTGGAGAAAAATGTGTTCATTTCATGTATGCGCGAAATGCCTTAAAAATGGCTTTAAAATGGATTTGGAGCATGGAGACGATTATCTCGGGATTGCAAGATAACCAAACAAATCTTTTAGTGGATTTCTACTTATTTTATTAAATATCATCTCCACCAAACAGGACAAGCTTGCATGTGTTATAGTTTTGGAGAAAAATGTGTTCATTTCATGTATGCGCAAAATGCCTTTGAAATGGCTTTAAAATGGATTTGGAGCATGGAGACGATTATCTCAGGATGGCAATATAAACAAACGAAACTTTTAGTAGATTTCTACTTATTTTATTAAATATTATCTCCACCAAACAGGACAAGCTTGCATCTGTTATAGTTTTGGAGAAAAATGTGTTCATTTCATGTATGCGCGAAATGCCTTAAAAATGGCTTTAAAATGGATTTGGAGCATGGAGACGATTATCTCGGGATTGCAAGATAACCAAACAAAACTTTTAGTGGATTTCTACTTATTTTATTAAATATCATCTCCACCAAACAGGACAAGCTTGCATCTGTTATAGTTTTGGAGAAAAATGTGTTCATTTCATGTATGCGCGAAATGCCTTAAAAATGGCTTTAAAATGGATTTGGAGCATGGAGACGATTATCTCGGGATTGCAAGATAACCAAACAAAACTTTTAGTGGATTTCTACTTATTTTATTAAATATCATCTCCACCAAACAGGACAAGCTTGCATCTGTTATAGTTTTGGAGAAAAATGTGTTCATTTCATGTATGCGCGAAATGCCTTAAAAATGGCTTTAAAATGGATTTGGAGCATGGAGACGATTATCTCGGGATTGCAAGATAACCAAACAAAACTTTTAGTGGATTTCTACTTATTTTATTAAATATCATCTCCACCAAACAGGACAAGCTTGCATCTGTTATAGTTTTGGAGAAAAATGTGTTCATTTCATGTATGCGCGAAATGCCTTAAAAATGGCTTTAAAATGGATTTGGAGCATGGAGACGATTATCTCGGGATTGCAAGATAACCAAACAAAACTTTTAGTGGATTTCTACTTATTTTATTAAATATCATCTCCACCAAACAGGACAAGCTTGCATCTGTTATAGTTTTGGAGAAAAATGTGTTCATTTCATGTATGCGCGAAATGCCTTAAAAATGGCTTTAAAATGGATTTGGAGCATGGAGACGATTATCTCGGGATTGCAAGATAACCAAACAAAACTTTTAGTGGATTTCTACTTATTTTATTAAATATCATCTCCACCAAACAGGACAAGCTTGCATCTGTTATAGTTTTGGAGAAAAATGTGTTCATTTCATGTATGCGCGAAATGCCTTAAAAATGGCTTTAAAATGGATTTGGAGCATGAAGACGATTATCTCGGGATTGCAATATAACCAAACAAAACTTTTAGTGGATTTCTACTTATTTTATTAAATATCATCTCCACCAAACAGGACAAGCTTGCATCTGTTATAGTTTTGGAGAAAAATGTGTTCATTTCATGTATGCGCGAAATGCCTTAAAAATGGCTTTAAAATGGATTTGGAGCATGGAGACGATTATCTCGGGATTGCAAGATAACAAAACAAAACTTTTAGTGGATTTCTACTTATTTTATTAAATATCATCTCCACCAAACAGGACAAGCTTGCATCTGTTATAGTTTTGGAGAAAAATGTGTTCATTTCATGTATGCGCGAAATGCCTTAAAAATGGCTTTAAAATGGATTTGGAGCATGGAGACGATTATCTCGGGATTGCAAGATAACCAAACAAAACTTTTAGTGGATTTCTACTTATTTTATTAAATATCATCTCCACCAAACAGGACAAGCTTGCATCTGTTATAGTTTTGGAGAAAAATGTGTTCATTTCATGTATGCGCGAAATGCCTTAAAAATGGCTTTAAAATGGATTTGGAGCATGGAGACGATTATCTCGGGATTGCAAGATAACCAAACAAAACTTTTAGTGGATTTCTACTTATTGTATTAAATATCATCTCCACCAAACAGGACAAGCTTGCATGTGTTATAGTTTTGGAGAAAAATGTGTTCATTTCATGTATGCGCAAAATGCCTTTGAAATGGCTTTAAAATGGATTTGGAGCATGGGGACGATTATCTCAGGATGGCAAGATAAACAAACGAAACTTTTAGTAGATTTCTACTTATTTTATTAAATATTATCTCCACCAAACAGGACAAGCTTGCATCTGTTATAGTTTTGGAGAAAAATGTGTTCATTTCATGTATGCGCGAAATGCCTTAAAAATGGCTTTAAAATGGATTTGGAGCATGGAGACGATTATCTCGGGATTGCAAGATAACCAAACAAAACTTTTAGTGGATTTCTACTTATTTTATTAAATATCATCTCCACCAAACAGGACAAGCTTGCATCTGTTATAGTTTTGGAGAAAAATGTGTTCATTTCATGTATGCGCGAAATGCCTTAAAAATGGCTTTAAAATGGATTTGGAGCATGGAGACGATTATCTCGGGATTGCAAGATAACCAAACAAAACTTTTAGTGGATTTCTACTTATTTTATTAAATATCATCTCCACCAAACAGGACAAGCTTGCATCTGTTATAGTTTTGGAGAAAAATGTGTTCATTTCATGTATGCGCGAAATGCCTTAAAAATGGCTTTAAAATGGATTTGGAGCATGGAGACGATTATCTCGGGATTGCAAGATAACCAAACAAATCTTTTAGTGGATTTCTACTTATTTTATTAAATATCATCTCCACCAAACAGGACAAGCTTGCATGTGTTATAGTTTTGGAGAAAAATGTGTTCATTTCATGTATGCGCAAAATGCCTTTGAAATGGCTTTAAAATGGATTTGGAGCATGGAGACGATTATCTCAGGATGGCAATATAAACAAACGAAACTTTTAGTAGATTTCTACTTATTTTATTAAATATTATCTCCACCAAACAGGACAAGCTTGCATCTGTTATAGTTTTGGAGAAAAATGTGTTCATTTCATGTATGCGCGAAATGCCTTAAAAATGGCTTTAAAATGGATTTGGAGCATGGAGACGATTATCTCGGGATTGCAAGATAACCAAACAAAACTTTTAGTGGATTTCTACTTATTTTATTAAATATCATCTCCACCAAACAGGACAAGCTTGCATCTGTTATAGTTTTGGAGAAAAATGTGTTCATTTCATGTATGCGCGAAATGCCTTAAAAATGGCTTTAAAATGGATTTGGAGCATGGAGACGATTATCTCGGGATTGCAAGATAACCAAACAAAACTTTTAGTGGATTTCTACTTATTTTATTAAATATCATCTCCACCAAACAGGACAAGCTTGCATCTGTTATAGTTTTGGAGAAAAATGTGTTCATTTCATGTATGCGCGAAATGCCTTAAAAATGGCTTTAAAATGGATTTGGAGCATGGAGACGATTATCTCGGGATTGCAAGAAAACCAAACAAAACTTTTAGTGGATTTCTACTTATTTTATTAAATATCATCTCCACCAAACAGGACAAGCTTGCATCTGTTATAGTTTTGGAGAAAAATGTGTTCATTTCATGTATGCGCGAAATGCCTTAAAAATGGCTTTAAAATGGATTTGGAGCATGGAGACGATTATCTCGGGATTGCAAGATAACCAAACAAAACTTTTAGTGGATTTCTACTTATTTTATTAAATATCATCTCCACCAAACAGGACAAGCTTGCATCTGTTATAGTTTTGGAGAAAAATGTGTTCATTTCATGTATGCGCGAAATGCCTTAAAAATGGCTTTAAAATGGATTTGGAGCATGGAGATGATTATCTCGGGATTGCAATATAACCAAACAAAACTTTTAGTGGATTTCTACTTATTTTATTAAATATCATCTCCACCAAACAGGACAAGCTTGCATCTGTTATAGTTTTGGAGAAAAATGTGTTCATTTCATGTATGCGCGAAATGCCTTAAAAATGGCTTTAAAATGGATTTGGAGCATGGAGACGATTATCTCGGGATTGCAAGATAACCAAACAAAACTTTTAGTGGATTTCTACTTATTTTATTAAATATCATCTCCACCAAACAGGACAAGCTTGCATCTGTTATAGTTTTGGAGAAAAATGTGTTCATTTCATGTATGCGCGAAATGCCTTAAAAATGGCTTTAAAATGGATTTGGAGCATGGAGACGATTATCTCGGGATTGCAAGATAACCAAACAAAACTTTTAGTGGATTTCTACTTATTTTATTAAATATCATCTCCACCAAACAGGACAAGCTTGCATCTGTTATAGTTTTGGAGAAAAATGTGTTCATTTCATGTATGCGCGAAATGCCTTAAAAATGGCTTTAAAATGGATTTGGAGCATGGAGACGATTATCTCGGGATTGCAAGATAACCAAACAAAACTTTTAGTGGATTTCTACTTATTTTATTAAATATCATCTCCACCAAACAGGACAAGCTTGCATCTGTTATAGTTTTGGAGAAAAATGTGTTCATTTCATGTATGCGCGAAATGCCTTAAAAATGGCTTTAAAATGGATTTGGAGCATGGAGACGATTATCTCGGGATTGCAAGATAACCAAACAAATCTTTTAGTGGATTTCTACTTATTTTATTAAATATCATCTCCACCAAACAGGACAAGCTTGCATGTGTTATAGTTTTGGAGAAAAATGTGTTCATTTCATGTATGCGCAAAATGCCTTTGAAATGGCTTTAAAATGGATTTGGAGCATGGAGACGATTATCTCAGGATGGCAATATAAACAAACGAAACATTTAGTAGATTTCTACTTATTTTATTAAATATTATCTCCACCAAACAGGACAAGCTTGCATCTGTTATAGTTTTGGAGAAAAATGTGTTCATTTCATGTATGCGCGAAATGCCTTAAAAATGGCTTTAAAATGGATTTGGAGCATGGAGACGATTATTTTGGGATTGCAAGATAACCAAACAAAACTTTTAGTGGATTTCTACTTATTTTATTAAATATCATCTCCACCAAACAGGACAAGCTTGCATCTGTTATAGTTTTGGAGAAAAATGTGTTCATTTCATGTATGCGCGAAATGCCTTAAAAATGGCTTTAAAATGGATTTGGAGCATGGAGACGATTATCTCGGGATTGCAAGATAACCAAACAAAACTTTTAGTGGATTTCTACTTATTTTATTAAATATCATCTCCACCAAACAGGACAAGCTTGCATCTGTTATAGTTTTGGAGAAAAATGTGTTCATTTCATGTATGCGCGAAATGCCTTAAAAATGGCTTTAAAATGGATTTGGAGCATGGAGACGATTATCTCGGGATTGCAAGATAACCAAACAAAACTTTTAGTGGATTTCTACTTATTTTATTAAATATCATCTCCACCAAACAGGACAAGCTTGCATCTGTTATAGTTTTGGAGAAAAATGTGTTCATTTCATGTATGCGCGAAATGCCTTAAAAATGGCTTTAAAATGGATTTGGAGCATGGAGACGATTATCTCTGGATTGCAAGATAACCAAACAAAACTTTTAGTGGATTTCTACTTATTTTATTAAATATCATCTCCACCAAACAGGACAAGCTTGCATCTGTTATAGTTTTGGAGAAAAATGTGTTCATTTCATGTATGCGCGAAATGCCTTAAAAATGGCTTTAAAATGGATTTGGAGCATGGAGACGATTATCTCGGGATTGCAAGATAACCAAACAAAACTTTTAGTGGATTTCTACTTATTTTATTAAATATCATCTCCACCAAACAGGACAAGCTTGCATCTGTTATAGTTTTGGAGAAAAATGTGTTCATTTCATGTATGCGCGAAATGCCTTAAAAATGGCTTTAAAATGGATTTGGAGCATGGAGACGATTATCTCGGGATTGCAAGATAACCAAACAAAACTTTTAGTGGATTTCTACTTATTTTATTAAATATCATCTCCACCAAACAGGACAAGCTTGCATCTGTTATAGTTTTGGAGAAAAATGTGTTCATTTCATGTATGCGCGAAATGCCTTAAAAATGGCTTTAAAATGGATTTGGAGCATGGAGACGATTATCTCGGGATTGCAAGATAACCAAACAAAACTTTTAGTGGATTTCTACTTATTTTATTAAACATCATCTCCACCAAACAGGACAAGCTTGCATGTGTTATAGTTTTGGAGAAAAATGTGTTCATTTCATGTATGCGCAAAATGCCTTTGAAATGGCTTTAAAATGGATTTGGAGCATGGAGACGATTATCTCGGGATTGCAAGATAACCAAACAAAACTTTTAGTGGATTTCTACTTATTTTATTAAATATCATCTCCACCAAACAGGACAAGCTTGCATCTGTTATAGTTTTGGAGAAAAATGTGTTCATTTCATGTATGCGCGAAATGCCTTAAAAATGACTATAAAATGGATTTGGAGCATGGAGACGATTATCTCGGGATTGCAAGATAACCAAACAAAACTTTTAGTGAATTTCTACTTATTTTATTAAATATCATCTCCACCAATCAGGACAAGCTTGCATCTGTTATAGTTTTGGAGAAAAATGTGTTCATTTCATGTATGCGCGAAATGCCTTAAAAATGGCTTTAAAATGGATTTGGAGCATGGAGACGATTATCTCGGGATTGCAAGATAACCAAACAAAACTTTTAGTGGATTTCTACTTATTTTATTAAATATCATCTCCACCAAACAGGACAAGCTTGCATCTGTTATAGTTTTGGAGAAAAATGTGTTCATTTCATGTATGCGCGAAATGCCTTAAAAATGGCTTTAAAATGGATTTGGAGCATGGAGACGATTATCTCGGGATTGCAAGATAACCAAACAAAACTTTTAGTTGATTTCTACTTATTTTATTAAATATCATCTCCACCAAACAGGACAAGCTTGCATGTGTTATAGTTTTGGAGAAAAATGTGTTCATTTCATGTATGCGCAAAATGCCTTTGAAATGGCTTTAAAATGGATTTGGAGCATGGAGACGATTATCTCAGGATGGCAATATAAACAAACGAAACTTTTAGTAGATTTCTACTTATTTTATTAAATATTATCTCCACCAAACAGGACAAGCTTGCATCTGTTATAGTTTTGGAGAAAAATGTGTTCATTTCATGTATGCGCGAAATGCCTTAAAAATGGCTTTAAAATGGATTTGGAGCATGGAGACGATTATCTCGGGATTGCAAGATAACCAAACAAAACTTTTATTGGATTTCTACTTATTTTATTAAATATCATCTCCACCAAACAGGACAAGCTTGCATCTGTTATAGTTTTGGAGAAAAATGTGTTCATTTCATGTATGCGCGAAATGCCTTAAAAATGGCTTTAAAATGGATTTGGAGCATGGAGACGATTATCTCGGGATTGCAAGATAACCAAACAAAACTTTTAGTGGATTTCTACTTATTTTATTAAATATCATCTCCACCAAACAGGACAAGCTTGCATGTGTTATAGTTTTGGAGAAAAATGTGTTCATTTCATGTATGCGCAAAATGCCTTTGAAATGGCTTAAAAATGGATTTGGAGCATGGAGACGATTATCTTAGGATGGCAATATAAACAAACGAAACTTTTAGTAGATTTCTACTTATTTTATTAAATATTATCTCCACCAAACAGGACAAGCTTGCATCTGTTATAGTTTTGGAGAAAAATGTGTTCATTTCATGTATGCGCGAAATGCCTTAAAAATGGCTTTAAAATGGATTTGGAGCATGGAGACGATTATCTCGGGATTGCAAGATAACCAAACAAAACTTTTAGTGGATTTCTACTTATTTTATTAAATATCATCTCCACCAAACAGGACAAGCTTGCATGTGTTATAGTTTTGGAGAAAAATGTGTTCATTTCATGTATGCGCAAAATGCCTTTGAAATGGCTTTAAAATGGATTTGGAGCATGGAGACGATTATCTCAGGATGGCAATATAAACAAACGAAACTTTTAGTAGATTTCTACTTATTTTATTAAAAATTATCTCCACCAAACAGGACAAGCTTGCATCTGTTATAGTTTTTGAGAAAAATGTGTTCATTTCATGTATGCGCGAAATGCCTTAAAAATGGCTTTAAAATGGATTTGGAGCATGGAGACGATTATCTCGGGATTGCAAGATAACCAAACAAAACTTTTAGTGGATTTCTACTTATTTTATTAAATATCATCTCCACCAAACAGGACAAGCTTGCATCTGTTATAGTTTTGGAGAAAAATGTGTTCATTTCATGTATGCGCGAAATGCCTTAAAAATAGTTTTAAAATGGATTTGGAGCATGGAGACGATTATCTCGGGATTGCAAGATAACCAAACAAAACTTTTAGTGGATTTCTACTTATTTTATTAAATATCATCTCCACCAAACAGGACAAGCTTGCATGTGTTATAGTTTTGGAGAAAAATGTGTTCATTTCATGTATGCGCAAAATGCCTTTGAAATGGCTTTAAAATGGATTTGGAGCATGGAGACGATTATCTCAGGATGGCAATATAAACAAACGAAACTTTTAGTAGATTTCTACTTATTTTATTAAATATTATCTCCACCAAACAGGACAAGCTTGCATCTGTTATAGTTTTGGAGAAAAATGTGTTCATTTCATGTATGCGCGAAATGCCTTAAAAATGACTTTAGAATGGATTTGGAGCATGGAGACGATTATCTCGGGATTGCAAGATAACCAAACAAAACTTTTAGTGGATTTCTACTTATTTTATTAAATATCATCTCCACCAAACAGGACAAGCTTGCATCTGTTATAGTTTTGGAGAAAAATGTGTTCATTTCATGTATGCGCGAAATGCCTTAAAAATGGCTTTAAAATGGATTTGGAGCATGGAGACGATTATCTCGGGATTGCAAGATAACCAAACAAAACTTTTAGTGGATTTCTACTTATTTTATTAAATATCATCTCCACCAAACAGGACAAGCTTGCATGTGTTATAGTTTTGGAGAAATATGTGTTCATTTCATGTATGCGCAAAATGCCTTTGAAATGGCTTTAAAATGGATTTGGAGCATGGAGACGATTATCTCAGGATGGCAATATAAACAAACGAAACTTTTAGTAGATTTCTACTTATTTTATTAAATATTATCTCCACCAAACAGGGCAAGCTTGCATCTGTTATAGTTTTGGAGAAAAATGTGTTCATTTCATGTATGCGCGAAATGCCTTAAAAATGGCTTTAAAATGGATTTGGAGCATGGAGACGATTATCTCGGGATTGCAAGATAACCAAACAAAACTTTTAGTGGATTTCTACTTATTTTATTAAATATCATCTCCACCAAACAGGACAAGCTTGCATCTGTTATAGTTTTGGAGAAAAATGTGTTCATTTCATGTATGCGCGAAATGCCTTAAAAATGGCTTTAAAATGGATTTGGAGCATGGAGACGATTATCTCGGGATTGCAAGATAACCAAACAAAACTTTTAGTGGATTTCTACTTATTTTATTAAATATCATCTCCACCAAACAGGACAAGCTTGCATGTGTTATAGTTTTGGAGAAATATGTGTTCATTTCATGTATGCGCAAAATGCCTTTGAAATGGCTTTAAAATGGATTTGGAGCATGGAGACGATTATCTCAGGATGGCAATATAAACAAACGAAACTTTTAGTAGATTTCTACTTATTTTATTAAATATTATCTCCACCAAACAGGACAAGCTTGCATCTGTTATAGTTTTGGAGAAAAATGTGTTCATTTCATGTATGCGCGAAGTGCCTTAAAAATGGCTTTAAAATGGATTTGGAGCATGGAGACGATTATCTCGGGATTGCAAGATAACCAAACAAAACTTTTAGTGGATTTCTACTTATTTTATTAAATATCATCTCCACCAAACAGGACAAGCTTGCATCTGTTATAGTTTTGGAGAAAAATGTGTTCATTTCATGTATGCGCGAAATGCCTTAAAAATGGCTTTAAAATGGATTTGGAGCATGGAGACGATTATCTCGGGATTGCAAGATAACCAAACAAAACTTTTAGTGGATTTCTACTTATTTTATTAAATATCATCTTTACCAAACAGGACAAGCTTGCATCTGTTATAGTTTTGGAGAAAAATGTGTTCATTTCATGTATGCGCGAAATGCCTTAAAAATGGCTTTAAAATGGATTTGGAGCATGGAGACGATTATCTCGGGATTGCAAGATAACCAAACAAAACTTTTAGTGGATTTCTACTTATTTTATTAAATATCATCTCCACCAAACAGGACAAGCTTGCATCTGTTATAGTTTTGGAGAAAAATGTGTTCATTTCATGTATGCGCGAAATGCCTTAAAAATGGCTTTAAAATGGATTTGGAGCATGGAGACGATTATCTCGGGATTGCAAGATAACCAAACAAAACTTTTAGTGGATTTCTACTTATTTTATTAAATATCATCTCCACCAAACAGGACAAGCTTGCATGTGTTATAGTTTTGGAGAAAAATGTGTTCATTTCATGTATGCGCGAAATGCCTTAAAAATGGCTTTAAAATGGATTTGGAGCATGGAGACGATTATCTCGGGATTGCAAGATAACCAAACAAAACTTTTAGTGGATTTCTACTTATTTTATTAAATATCATCTCCACCAAACAGGACAAGCTTGCATCTGTTATAGTTTTGGAGAAAAATGTGTTCATTTCATGTATGCGCGAAATGCCTTAAAAATGGCTTTAAAATGGATTTGGAGCATGGAGACGATTATCTCGGGATTGCAAGATAACCAAACAAAACTTTTAGTGGATTTCTACTTATTTTATTAAATATCATCTCCACCAAACAGGACAAGCTTGCATGTGTTATAGTTTTGGAGAAAAATGTGTTCATTTCATGTATGCGCAAAATGCCTTTGAAATGGCTTTAAAATGGATTTGGAGCATGGAGACGATTATCTCAGGATGGCAATATAAACAAACGAAACTTTTAGTAGATTTCTACTTATTTTATTAAATATTATCTCCACCAAACAGGACAAGCTTGCATCTGTTATAGTTTTGGAGAAAAATGTGTTCATTTCATGTATGCGCGAAATGCCTTAAAAATGGCTTTAAAATGGATTTGGAGCATGGAGACGATTATCTCGGGATTGCAAGATAACCAAACAAAACTTTTAGTGGATTTCTACTTATTTTATTAAATATCATCTCCACCAAACAGGACAAGCTTGCATCTGTTATAGTTTTGGAGAAAAATGTGTTCATTTCATGTATGCGCGAAATGCCTTAAAAATGGCTTTAAAATGGATTTGGAGCATGGAGACGATTATCTCGGGATTGCAAGATAACCAAACAAAACTTTTAGTGGATTTCTACTTATTTTATTAAATATCATCTCCACCAAACAGGACAAGCTTGCATCTGTTATAGTTTTGTAGAAAAATGTGTTCATTTCATGTATGCGCGAAATGCCTTAAAAATGGCTTTAAAATGGATTTGGAGCATGGAGACGATTATCTCGGGATTGCAAGATAACCAAACAAAACTTTTAGTGGATTTCTACTTATTTTATTAAATATCATCTCCACCAAACAGGACAAGCTTGCATCTGTTATAGTTTTGGAGAAAAATGTGTTCATTTCATGTATGCGCGAAATGCCTTAAAAATGGCTTTAAAATGGATTTGGAGCATGGAGACGATTATCTCGGGATTGCAAGATAACCAAACAAAACTTTTAGTGGATTTCTACTTATTTTATTAAATATCATCTTTACCAAACAGGACAAGCTTGCATCTGTTATAGTTTTGGAGAAAAATGTGTTCATTTCATGTATGCGCGAAATGCCTTAAAAATGGCTTTAAAATGGATTTGGAGCATGGAGACGATTATCTCGGGATTGCAAGATAACCAAACAAAACTTTTAGTGGATTTCTACTTATTTTATTAAATATCATCTCCACCAAACAGGACAAGCTTGCATCTGTTATAGTTTTGTAGAAAAATGTGTTCATTTCATGTATGCGCGAAATGCCTTAAAAATGGCTTTAAAATGGATTTGGAGCATGGAGACGATTATCTCGGGATTGCAAGATAACCAAACAAAACTTTTAGTGGATTTCTACTTATTTTATTAAATATCATCTCCACCAAACAGGACAAGCTTGCATCTGTTATAGTTTTGGAGAAAAATGTGTTCATTTCATGTATGCGCGAAATGCCTTAAAAATGGCTTTAAAATGGATTTGGAGCATGGAGACGATTATCTCGGGATTGCAAGATAACCAAACAAAACTTTTAGTGGATTTCTACTTATTTTATTAAATATCATCTTTACCAAACAGGACAAGCTTGCATCTGTTATAGTTTTGGAGAAAAATGTGTTCATTTCATGTATGCGCGAAATGCCTTAAAAATGGCTTTAAAATGGATTTGGAGCATGGAGACGATTATCTCGGGATTGCAAGATAATCAAACAAAACTTTTAGTGGATTTCTACTTATTTTATTAAATATCATCTCCACCAAACAGGACAAGCTTGCATCTGTTATAGTTTTGGAGAAAAATGTGTTCATTTCATGTATGCGCGAAATGCCTTAAAAATGGCTTTAAAATGGATTTGGAGCATGGAGACGATTATCTCGGGATTGCAAGATAACCAAACAAAACTTTTAGTGGATTTGTACTTATTTTATTAAATATCATCTCCACCAAACAGGACAAGCTTGCATGTGTTATAGTTTTGGAGAAAAATGTGTTCATTTCATGTATGCGCAAAATGCCTTTGAAATGGCTTTAAAATGGATTTGGAGCATGGAGACGATTATCTCAGGATGGCAATATAAACAAACGAAACTTTTAGTAGATTTCTACTTATTTTATTAAATATTATCTCCACCAAACAGGACAAGCTTGCATCTGTTATAGTTTTGGAGAAAAATGTGTTCATTTCATGTATGCGCGAAATGCCTTAAAAATGGCTTTAAAATGGATTTGGAGCATGGAGACCATTATCTCGGGATTGCAAGATAACCAAACAAAACTTTTAGTGGATTTCTACTTATTTTATTAAATATCATCTCCACCAAACAGGACAAGCTTGCATCTGTTATAGTTTTGGAGAAAAATGTGTTCATTTCATGTATGCGCGAAATGCCTTAAAAATGGCTTTAAAATGGATTTGGAGCATGGAGACGATTATCTCGGGATTGCAAGATAACCAAACAAAACTTTTAGTGGATTTCTACTTATTTTATTAAATATCATCTCCACCAAACAGGACAAGCTTGCATCTGTTATAGTTTTGGAGAAAAATGTGTTCATTTCATGTATGCGCGAAATGCCTTAAAAATGGCTTTAAAATGGATTTGGAGCATGGAGACGATTATCTCGGGATTGCAAGATAACCAAACAAAACTTTTAGTGGATTTCTACTTATTTTATTAAATATCATCTCCACCAAACAGGACAAGCTTGCATGTGTTATAGTTTTGGAGAAAAATGTGTTCATTTCATGTATGCGCAAAATGCTTTTGAAATGGCTTTAAAATGGATTTGGAGCATGGAGACGATTATCTCAGGATGGCAATATAAACAAACGAAACTTTTAGTAGATTTCTACTTATTTTATTAAATATTATCTCCACCAAACAGGACAAGCTTGCATCTGTTATAGTTTTGGAGAAAAATGTGTTCATTTCATGTATGCGCGAAATGCCTTAAAAATGGCTTTAAAATGGATTTGGAGCATGGAGACGATTATCTCGGGATTGCAAGATAACCAAACAAAACTTTTAGTGGATTTCTACTTATTTTATTAAATATCATCTCCACCAAACAGGACAAGCTTGCATCTGTTATAGTTTTGGAGAAAAATGTGTTCATTTCATGTATGCGCGAAATGCCTTAAAAATGGCTTTAAAATGGATTTGGAGCATGGAGACGATTATCTCGGGATTGCAAGATAACCAAACAAAACTTTTAGTGGATTTCTACTTATTTTATTAAATATCATCTCCACCAAACAGGACAAGCTTGCATCTGTTATAGTTTTGTAGAAAAATGTGTTCATTTCATGTATGCGCGAAATGCCTTAAAAATGGCTTTAAAATGGATTTGGAGCATGGAGACGATTATCTCGGGATTGCAAGATAACCAAACAAAACTTTTAGTGGATTTCTACTTATTTTATTAAATATCATCTCCACCAAACAGGACAAGCTTGCATCTGTTATAGTTTTGGAGAAAAATGTGTTCATTTCATGTATGCGCGAAATGCCTTAAAAATGGTTTTAAAATGGATTTGGAGCATGGAGACGATTATCTCGGGATTGCAAGATAACCAAACAAAACTTTTAGTGGATTTCTACTTATTTTATTAAATATCATCTCCACCAAACAGGACAAGCTTGCATCTGTTATAGTTTTGGAGAAAAATGTGTTCATTTCATGTATGCGCGAAATGCCTTAAAAATGGCTTTAAAATGGATTTGGAGCATGGAGACGATTATCTCGGGATTGCAAGATAACCAAACAAAACTTTTAGTGGATTTCTACTTATTTTATTAAATATCATCTCCACCAAACAGGACAAGCTTGCATCTGTTATAGTTTTGGAGAAAAATGTGTTCATTTCATGTATGCGCGAAATGCCTTAAAAATGGCTTTAAAATGGATTTGGAGCATGGAGACGATTATCTCGGGATTGCAAGATAACCAAACAAAACTTTTAGTGGATTTCTACTTATTTTATTAAATATCATCTCCACCAAACAGGACAAGCTTGCATCTGTTATAGTTTTGGAGAAAAATGTGTTCATTTCATGTATGCGCGAAATGCCTTAAAAATGGCTTTAAAATGGATTTGGAGCATGGAGACGATTATCTCGGGATTGCAAGATAACCAAACAAAACTTTTAGTGGATTTCTACTTATTTTATTAAATATCATCTCCACCAAACAGGACAAGCTTGCATCTGTTATAGTTTTGGAGAAAAATGTGTTCATTTCATGTATGCGCGAAATGCCTTAAAAATGGCTTTAAAATGGATTTGGAGCATGGAGACGATTATCTCGGGATTGCAATATAACCAAACAAAACTTTTAGTGGATTTCTACTTATTTTATTAAATATCATCTCCACCAAACAGGACAAGCTTGCATCTGTTATAGTTTTGGAGAAAAATGTGTTCATTTCATGTATGCGCGAAATGCCTTAAAAATGGCTTTAAAATGGATTTGGAGCATGGAGACGATTATCTCGGGATTGCAAGATAACCAAACAAAACTTTTAGTGGATTTCTACTTATTTTATTAAATATCTCCACCAAACAGGACAAGCTTCTTGCATCTGTTATAGTTTTGGAGAAAAATGTGTTCATTTCATGTATGCGCGAAATGCCTTAAAAATGGCTTTAAAATGGATTTGGAGCATGGAGACGATTATCTCGGGATTGCAAGATAACCAAACAAAACTTTTAGTGGATTTCTACTTATTTTATTAAATATCATCTCCACCAAACAGGACAAGCTTGCATCTGTTATAGTTTTGGAGAAAAATGTGTTCATTTCATGTATGCGCGAAATGCCTTAAAAATGGCTTTAAAATGGATTTGGAGCATGGAGACGATTATCTCGGGATTGCAAGATAACCAAACAAAACTTTTAGTGGATTTCTACTTATTTTATTAAATATCATCTCCACCAAACAGGACAAGCTTGCATGTGTTATAGTTTTGGAGAAAAATGTGTTCATTTCATGTATGCGCAAAATGCCTTTGAAATGGCTTTAAAATGGATTTGGAGCATGGAGACGATTATCTCAGGATGGCAATATAAACAAACGAAACTTTTAGTAGATTTCTACTTATTTTATTAAATATTATCTCCACCAAACAGGACAAGCTTGCGTCTGTTATAGTTTTGGAGAAAAATGTGTTCATTTCATGTATGCGCGAAATGCCTTAAAAATGGCTTTAAAATGGATTTGGAGCATGGAGACGATTATCTCGGGATTGCAAGATAACCAAACAAAACTTTTAGTGGATTTCTACTTATTTTATTAAATATCTCCACCAAACAGGACAAGCTTGCATCTGTTATAGTTTTGGAGAAAAATGTGTTCATTTCATGTATGCGCGAAATGCCTTAAAATTGGCTTTAAAATGGATTTGGAGCATGGAGACGATTATCTCGGGATTGCAAGATAACCAAACAAAACTTTTAGTGGATTTCTACTTATTTTATTAAATATCATCTCCACCAAACAGGACAAGCTTGCATCTGTTATAGTTTTGTAGAAAAATGTGTTCATTTCATGTATGCGCGAAATGCCTTAAAAATGGCTTTAAAATGGATTTGGAGCATGGAGACGATTATCTCGGGATTGCAAGATAACCAAACAAAACTTTTAGTGGATTTCTACTTATTTTATTAAATATCATCTCCACCAAACAGGACAAGCTTGCATCTGTTATAGTTTTGGAGAAAAATGTGTTCATTTCATGTATGCGCGAAATGCCTTAAAAATGGCTTTAAAATGGATTTGGAGCATGGAGACGATTATCTCGGGATTGCAATATAACCAAACAAAACTTTTAGTGGATTTCTACTTATTTTATTAAATATCATCTCCACCAAACAGGACAAGCTTGCATCTGTTATAGTTTTGGAGAAAAATGTGTTCATTTCATGTATGCGCGAAATGCCTTAAAAATGGCTTTAAAATGGATTTGGAGCATGGAGACGATTATCTCGGGATTGCAAGATAACCAAACAAAACTTTTAGTGGATTTCTACTTATTTTATTAAATATCATCTCCACCAAACAGGACAAGCTTGCATCTGTTATAGTTTTGGAGAAAAATGTGTTCATTTCATGTATGCGCGAAATGCCTTAAAAATGGCTTTAAAATGGATTTGGAGCATGGAGACGATTATCTCGGGATTGCAAGATAACCAAACAAAACTTTTAGTGGATTTCTACTTATTTTATTAAATATCATCTCCACCAAACAGGACAAGCTTGCATCTGTTATAGTTTTGGAGAAAAATGTGTTCATTTCATGTATGCGCGAAATGCCTTAAAAATGGCTTTAAAATGGATTTGGAGCATGGAGACGATTATCTCGGGATTGCAAGATAACCAAACAAAACTTTTAGTGGATTTCTACTTATTTTATTAAATATCATCTCCACCAAACAGGACAAGCTTGCATGTGTTATAGTTTTGGAGAAAAATGTGTTCATTTCATGTATGCGCAAAATGCCTTTGAAATGGCTTTAAAATGGATTTGGAGCATGGAGACGATTATCTCGGGATTGCAAGATAACCAAACAAAACTTTTAGTGGATTTCTACTTATTTTATTAAATAACATCTCCACCAAACAGGACAAGCTTGCATCTGTTATAGTTTTGGAGAAAAATGTGTTCATTTCATGTATGCGCGAAATGCCTTAAAAATGGCTTTAAAATGGATTTGGAGCATGGAGACGATTATCTCGGGATTGCAAGATAACCAAACAAAACTTTTAGTGGATTTCTACTTATTTTATTAAATATCATCTCCACCAAACAGGACAAGCTTGCATCTGTTATAGTTTTGGAGAAAAATGTGTTCATTTCATGTATGCGCGAAATGCCTTAAAAATGGCTTTAAAATGGATTTGGAGCATGGAGACGATTATCTCGGGATTGCAAGATAACCAAACAAAACTTTTAGTGGATTTCTACTTATTTTATTAAATATCATCTCCACCAAACAGGACAAGCTTGCATCTGTTATAGTTTTGGAGAAAAATGTGTTCATTTCATGTATGCGCGAAATGCCTTAAAAATGGCTTTAAAATGGATTTGGAGCATGGAGACGATTATCTCGGGATTGCAAGATAACCAAACAAAACTTTTAGTGGATTTCTACTTATTTTATTAAATATCATCTCCACCAAACAGGACAAGCTTGCATCTGTTATAGTTTTGGAGAAAAATGTGTTCATTTCATGTATGCGCGAAATGCCTTAAAAATGGCTTTAAAATGGATTTGGAGCATGGAGACGATTATCTCGGGATTGCAAGATAACCAAACAAAACTTTTAGTGGATTTCTACTTATTTTATTAAATATCATCTCCACCAAACAGGACAAGCTTGCATCTGTTATAGTTTTGGAGAAAAATGTGTTCATTTCATGTATGCGCGAAATGCCTTAAAAATGGCTTTAAAATGGATTTGGAGCATGGAGACGATTATCTCGGGATTGCAAGATAACCAAACAAAACTTTTAGTGGATTTCTACTTATTTTATTAAATATCATCTCCACCAAACAGGACAAGCTTGCATCTGTTATAGTTTTGGAGAAAAATGTGTTCATTTCATGTATGCGCGAAATGCCTTAAAAATGGCTTTAAAATGGATTTGGAGCATGGAGACGATTATCTCGGGATTGCAATATAACCAAACAAAACTTTTAGTGGATTTCTACTTATTTTATTAAATATCATCTCCACCAAACAGGACAAGCTTGCATCTGTTATAGTTTTGGAGAAAAATGTGTTAATTTCATGTATGCGCGAAATGCCTTAAAAATGGCTTTAAAATGGATTTGGAGCATGGAGACGATTATCTCGGGATTGCAAGATAACCAAACAAAACTTTTAGTGGATTTCTACTTATTTTATTAAATATCTCCACCAAACAGGACAAGCTTCTTGCATCTGTTATAGTTTTGGAGAAAAATGTGTTCATTTCATGTATGCGCGAAATGCCTTAAAAATGGCTTTAAAATGGATTTGGAGCATGGAGACGATTATCTCGGGATTGCAAGATAACCAAACAAAACTTTTAGTGGATTTCTACTTATTTTATTAAATATCATCTCCACCAAACAGGACAAGCTTGCATCTGTTATAGTTTTGGAGAAAAATGTGTTCATTTCATGTATGCGCGAAATGCCTTAAAAATGGCTTTAAAATGGATTTGGAGCATGGAGACGATTATCTCGGGATTGCAAGATAACCAAACAAAACTTTTAGTGGATTTCTACTTATTTTATTAAATATCATCTCCACCAAACAGGACAAGCTTGCATGTGTTATAGTTTTGGAGAAAAATGTGTTCATTTCATGTATGCGCAAAATGCCTTTGAAATGGCTTTAAAATGGATTTGGAGCATGGAGACGATTATCTCAGGATGGCAATATAAACAAACGAAACTTTTAGTAGATTTCTACTTATTTTATTAAATATTATCTCCACCAAACAGGACAAGCTTGCATCTGTTATAGTTTTGGAGAAAAATGTGTTCATTTCATGTATGCGCGAAATGCCTTAAAAATGGCTTTAAAATGGATTTGGAGCATGGAGACGATTATCTCGGGATTGCAAGATAACCAAACAAAACTTTTAGTGGATTTCTACTTATTTTATTAAATATCATCTCCACCAAACAGGACAAGCTTGCATCTGTTATAGTTTTGGAGAAAAATGTGTTCATTTCATGTATGCGCGAAATGCCTTAAAAATGGCTTTAAAATGGATTTGGAGCATGGAGACGATTATCTCGGGATTGCAAGATAACCAAACAAAACTTTTAGTGGATTTCTACTTATTTTATTAAATATCATCTCCACCAAACAGGACAAGCTTGCATCTGTTATAGTTTTGGAGAAAAATGTGTTCATTTCATGTATGCGCGAAATGCCTTAAAAATGGCTTTAAAATGGATTTGGAGCATGGAGACGATTATCTCGGGATTGCAAGATAACCAAACAAAACTTTTAGTGGATTTCTACTTATTTTATTAAATATCATCTCCACCAAACAGGACAAGCTTGCATGTGTTATAGTTTTGGAGAAAAATGTGTTCATTTCATGTATGCGCAAAATGCCTTTGAAATGGCTTTAAAATGGATTTGGAGCATGGAGACGATTATCTCGGGATTGCAAGATAACCAAACAAAACTTTTAGTGGATTTCTACTTATTTTATTAAATAACATCTCCACCAAACAGGACAAGCTTGCATCTGTTATAGTTTTGGAGAAAAATGTGTTCATTTCATGTATGCGCGAAATGCCTTAAAAATGGCTTTAAAATGGATTTGGAGCATGGAGACGATTATCTCGGGATTGCAAGATAACCAAACAAAACTTTTAGTGGATTTCTACTTATTTTATTAAATATCATCTCCACCAAACAGGACAAGCTTGCATCTGTTATAGTTTTGGAGAAAAATGTGTTCATTTCATGTATGCGCGAAATGCCTTAAAAATGGCTTTAAAATGGATTTGGAGCATGGAGACGATTATCTCGGGATTGCAAGATAACCAAACAAAACTTTTAGTGGATTTCTACTTATTTTATTAAATATCATCTCCACCAAACAGGACAAGCTTGCATCTGTTATAGTTTTGGAGAAAAATGTGTTCATTTCATGTATGCGCGAAATGCCTTAAAAATGGCTTTAAAATGGATTTGGAGCATGGAGACGATTATCTCGGGATTGCAAGATAACCAAACAAAACTTTTAGTGGATTTCTACTTATTTTATTAAATATCATCTCCACCAAACAGGACAAGCTTGCATCTGTTATAGTTTTGGAGAAAAATGTGTTCATTTCATGTATGCGCGAAATGCCTTAAAAATGGCTTTAAAATGGATTTGGAGCATGGAGACGATTATCTCGGGATTGCAAGATAACCAAACAAAACTTTTAGTGGATTTCTACTTATTTTATTAAATATCATCTCCACCAAACAGGACAAGCTTGCATCTGTTATAGTTTTGGAGAAAAATGTGTTCATTTCATGTATGCGCGAAATGCCTTAAAAATGGCTTTAAAATGGATTTGGAGCATGGAGACGATTATCTCGGGATTGCAAGATAACCAAACAAAACTTTTAGTGGATTTCTACTTATTTTATTAAATATCATCTCCACCAAACAGGACAAGCTTGCATCTGTTATAGTTTTGGAGAAAAATGTGTTCATTTCATGTATGCGCGAAATGCCTTAAAAATGGCTTTAAAATGGATTTGGAGCATGGAGACGATTATCTCGGGATTGCAATATAACCAAACAAAACTTTTAGTGGATTTCTACTTATTTTATTAAATATCATCTCCACCAAACAGGACAAGCTTGCATCTGTTATAGTTTTGGAGAAAAATGTGTTAATTTCATGTATGCGCGAAATGCCTTAAAAATGGCTTTAAAATGGATTTGGAGCATGGAGACGATTATCTCGGGATTGCAAGATAACCAAACAAAACTTTTAGTGGATTTCTACTTATTTTATTAAATATCTCCACCAAACAGGACAAGCTTCTTGCATCTGTTATAGTTTTGGAGAAAAATGTGTTCATTTCATGTATGCGCGAAATGCCTTAAAAATGGCTTTAAAATGGATTTGGAGCATGGAGACGATTATCTCGGGATTGCAAGATAACCAAACAAAACTTTTAGTGGATTTCTACTTATTTTATTAAATATCATCTCCACCAAACAGGACAAGCTTGCATCTGTTATAGTTTTGGAGAAAAATGTGTTCATTTCATGTATGCGCGAAATGCCTTAAAAATGGCTTTAAAATGGATTTGGAGCATGGAGACGATTATCTCGGGATTGCAAGATAACCAAACAAAACTTTTAGTGGATTTCTACTTATTTTATTAAATATCATCTCCACCAAACAGGACAAGCTTGCATGTGTTATAGTTTTGGAGAAAAATGTGTTCATTTCATGTATGCGCGAAATGCCTTAAAAATGGCTTTAAAATGGATTTGGAGCATGGAGACGATTATCTCGGGATTGCAATATAACCAAACAAAACTTTTAGTGGATTTCTACTTATTTTATTAAATATCATCTCCACCAAACAGGACAAGCTTGCATCTGTTATAGTTTTGGAGAAAAATGTGTTAATTTCATGTATGCGCGAAATGCCTTAAAAATGGCTTTAAAATGGATTTGGAGCATGGAGACGATTATCTCGGGATTGCAAGATAACCAAACAAAACTTTTAGTGGATTTCTACTTATTTTATTAAATATCTCCACCAAACAGGACAAGCTTCTTGCATCTGTTATAGTTTTGGAGAAAAATGTGTTCATTTCATGTATGCGCGAAATGCCTTAAAAATGGCTTTAAAATGGATTTGGAGCATGGAGACGATTATCTCGGGATTGCAAGATAACCAAACAAAACTTTTAGTGGATTTCTACTTATTTTATTAAATATCATCTCCACCAAACAGGACAAGCTTGCATCTGTTATAGTTTTGGAGAAAAATGTGTTCATTTCATGTATGCGCGAAATGCCTTAAAAATGGCTTTAAAATGGATTTGGAGCATGGAGACGATTATCTCGGGATTGCAAGATAACCAAACAAAACTTTTAGTGGATTTCTACTTATTTTATTAAATATCATCTCCACCAAACAGGACAAGCTTGCATGTGTTATAGTTTTGGAGAAAAATGTGTTCATTTCATGTATGCGCAAAATGCCTTTGAAATGGCTTTAAAATGGATTTGGAGCATGGAGACGATTATCTCAGGATGGCAATATAAACAAACGAAACTTTTAGTAGATTTCTACTTATTTTATTAAATATTATCTCCACCAAACAGGACAAGCTTGCATCTGTTATAGTTTTGGAGAAAAATGTGTTCATTTCATGTATGCGCGAAATGCCTTAAAAATGGCTTTAAAATGGATTTGGAGCATGGAGACGATTATCTCGGGATTGCAAGATAACCAAACAAAACTTTTAGTGGATTTCTACTTATTTTATTAAATATCATCTCCACCAAACAGGACAAGCTTGCATCTGTTATAGTTTTGGAGAAAAATGTGTTCATTTCATGTATGCGCGAAATGCCTTAAAAATGGCTTTAAAATGGATTTGGAGCATGGAGACGATTATCTCGGGATTGCAAGATAACCAAACAAAACTTTTAGTGGATTTCTACTTATTTTATTAAATATCATCTCTACCAAACAGGACAAGCTTGCATCTGTTATAGTTTTGTAGAAAAATGTGTTCATTTCATGTATGCGCGAAATGCCTTAAAAATGGCTTTAAAATGGATTTGGAGCATGGAGACGATTATCTCGGGATTGCAAGATAACCAAACAAAACTTTTAGTGGATTTCTACTTATTTTATTAAATATCATCTCCACCAAACAGGACAAGCTTGCATCTGTTATGGTTTTGGAGAAAAATGTGTTCATTTCATGTATGCGCGAAATGCCTTAAAAATGGCTTTAAAATGGATTTGGAGCATGGAGACGATTATCTCGGGATTGCAATATAACCAAACAAAACTTTTAGTGGATTTCTACTTATTTTATTAAATATCATCTCCACCAAACAGGACAAGCTTGCATCTGTTATAGTTTTGGAGAAAAATGTGTTCATTTCATGTATGCGCGAAATGCCTTAAAAATGGCTTTAAAATGGATTTGGAGCATGGAGACGATTATCTCGGGATTGCAAGATAACCAAACAAAACTTTTAGTGGATTTCTACTTATTTTATTAAATATCATCTCCACCAAACAGGACAAGCTTGCATCTGTTATAGTTTTGGAGAAAAATGTGTTCATTTCATGTATGCGCGAAATGCCTTAAAAATGGCTTTAAAATGGATTTGGAGCATGGAGACGATTATCTCGGGATTGCAAGATAACCAAACAAAACTTTTAGTGGATTTCTACTTATTTTATTAAATATCATCTCCACCAAACAGGACAAGCTTGCATCTGTTATAGTTTTGGAGAAAAATGTGTTCATTTCATGTATGCGCGAAATGCCTTAAAAATGGCTTTAAAATGGATTTGGAGCATGGAGACGATTATCTCGGGATTGCAAGATAACCAAACAAAACTTTTAGTGGATTTCTACTTATTTTATTAAATATCATCTCCACCAAACAGGACAAGCTTGCATGTGTTATAGTTTTGGAGAAAAATGTGTTCATTTCATGTATGCGCAAAATGCCTTTGAAATGGCTTTAAAATGGATTTGGAGCATGGAGACGATTATCTCGGGATTGCAAGATAACCAAACAAAACTTTTAGTGGATTTCTACTTATTTTATTAAATAACATCTCCACCAAACAGGACAAGCTTGCATCTGTTATAGTTTTGGAGAAAAATGTGTTCATTTCATGTATGCGCGAAATGCATTAAAAATGACTATAAAATGGATTTGGAGCATGGAGACGATTATCTCGGGATTGCAAGATAACCAAACAATACTTTTAGTGGATTTCTACTTATTTTATTAAATATCATCTCCACCAAACAAGACAAGCTTGCATCTGTTATAGTTTTGGAGAAAAATGTGTTCATTTCATGTATGCGCGAAATGCCTTAAAAATGGCTTTAAAATGGATTTGGAGCATGGAGACGATTATCTCGGGATTGCAAGATAACCAAACAAAACTTTTAGTGGATTTCTACTTATTTTATTAAATATCATCTCCACCAAACAGGACAAGCTTGCATCTGTTATAGTTTTGGAGAAAAATGTGTTCATTTCATGTATGCGCGAAATGCCTTAAAAATGGCTTTAAAATGGATTTGGAGCATGGAGACGATTATCTCGGGATTGCAAGATAACCAAACAAAACTTTTAGTGGATTTCTACTTATTTTATTAAATATCATCTCCACCAAACAGGACAAGCTTGCATGTGTTATAGTTTTGGAGAAAAATGTGTTCATTTCATGTATGCGCAAAATGCCTTTGAAATGGCTTTAAAATGGATTTGGAGCATGGAGACGATTATCTCAGGATGGCAATATAAACAAACGAAACTTTTAGTAGATTTCTACTTATTTTATTAAATATTATCTCCACCAAACAGGACAAGCTTGCATCTGTTATAGTTTTGGAGAAAAATGTGTTCATTTCATGTATGCGCGAAATGCCTTAAAAATGGCTTTAAAATGGATTTGGAGCATGGAGACGATTATCTCGGGATTGCAAGATAACCAAACAAAACTTTTAGTGGATTTCTACTTATTTTATTAAATATCATCTCCACCAAACAGGACAAGCTTGCATCTGTTATAGTTTTGGAGAAAAATGTGTTCATTTCATGTATGCGCGAAATGCCTTAAAAATGGCTTTAAAATGGATTTGGAGCATGGAGACGATTATCTCGGGATTGCAAGATAACCAAACAAAACTTTTAGTGGATTTCTACTTATTTTATTAAATATCATCTCCACCAAACAGGACAAGCTTGCATGTGTTATAGTTTTGGAGAAAAATGTGTTCATTTCATGTATGCGCAAAATGCCTTTGAAATGGCTTTAAAATGGATTTGGAGCATGGAGACGATTATCTCGGGATTGCAAGATAACCAAACAAAACTTTTAGTGGATTTCTACTTATTTTATTAAATATCATCTCCACCAAACAGGACAAGCTTGCATCTGTTATAGTTTTGGAGAAAAATGTGTTCATTTCATGTATGCGCGAAATGCCTTAAAAATGACTATAAAATGGATTTGGAGCATGGAGACGATTATCTCGGGATTGCAAGATAACCAAACAAAACTTTTAGTGGATTTCTACTTATTTTATTAAATATCATCTCCACCAAACAGGACAAGCTTGCATCTGTTATAGTTTTGGAGAAAAATGTGTTCATTTCATGTATGCGCGAAATGCCTTAAAAATGGCTTTAAAATGGATTTGGAGCATGGAGACGATTATCTCGGGATTGCAAGATAACCAAACAAAACTTTTAGTGGATTTCTACTTATTTTATTAAATATCATCTCCACCAAACAGGACAAGCTTGCATCTGTTATAGTTTTGGAGAAAAATGTGTTCATTTCATGTATGCGCGAAATGCCTTAAAAATGGCTTTAAAATGGATTTGGAGCATGGAGACGATTATCTCGGGATTGCAAGATAACCAAACAAAACTTTTAGTGGATTTCTACTTATTTTATTAAATATCATCTCCACCAAACAGGACAAGCTTGCATGTGTTATAGTTTTGGAGAAAAATGTGTTCATTTCATGTATGCGCGAAATGCCTTAAAAATGGCTTTAAAATGGATTTGGAGCATGGAGACGATTATCTCGGGATTGCAAGATAACCAAACAAAACTTTTAGTGGATTTCTACTTATTTTATTAAATATCATCTCCACCAAACAGGACAAGTTTGCATCTGTTATAGTTTTGGAGAAAAATGTGTTCATTTCATGTATGCGCGAAATGCCTTAAAAATGGCTTTAAAATGGATTTGGAGCATGGAGACGATTATCTCGGGATTGCAAGATAACCAAACAAAACTTTTAGTGGATTTCTACTTATTTTATTAAATATCATCTCCACCAAACAGGACAAGCTTGCATCTGTTATAGTTTTGGAGAAAAATGTGTTCATTTCATGTATGCGCGAAATGCCTTAAAAATGACTATAAAATGGATTTGGAGCATGGAGACGATTATCTCGGGATTGCAAGATAACCAAACAAAACTTTTAGTGGATTTCTACTTATTTTATTAAATATCATCTCCACCAAACAGGACAAGCTTGCATCTGTTATAGTTTTGGAGAAAAATGTGTTCATTTCATGTATGCGCGAAATGCCTTAAAAATGGCTTTAAAATGGATTTGGAGCATGGAGACGATTATCTCGGGATTGCAAGATAACCAAACAAAACTTTTAGTGGATTTCTACTTATTTTATTAAATATCATCTCCACCAAACAGGACAAGCTTGCATCTGTTATAGTTTTGGAGAAAAATGTGTTCATTTCATGTATGCGCGAAATGCCTTAAAAATGGCTTTAAAATGGATTTGGAGCATGGAGACGATTATCTCGGGATTGCAAGATAACCAAACAAAACTTTTAGTGGATTTCTACTTATTTTATTAAATATCATCTCCACCAAACAGGACAAGCTTGCATGTGTTATAGTTTTGGAGAAAAATGTGTTCATTTCATGTATGCGCAAAATGCCTTTGAAATGGCTTTAAAATGGATTTGGAGCATGGAGACGATTATCTCAGGATGGCAATATAAACAAACGAAACTTTTAGTAGATTTCTACTTATTTTATTAAATATTATCTCCACCAAACAGGACAAGCTTGCATCTGTTATAGTTTTGGAGAAAAATGTGTTCATTTCATGTATGCGCGAAATGCCTTAAAAATGGCTTTAAAATGGATTTGGAGCATGGAGACGATTATCTCGGGATTGCAAGATAACCAAACAAAACTTTTAGTGGATTTCTACTTATTTTATTAAATATCATCTCCACCAAACAGGACAAGCTTGCATGTGTTATAGTTTTGGAGAAAAATGTGTTCATTTCATGTATGCGCAAAATGCCTTTGAAATGGCTTTAAAATGGATTTGGAGCATGGAGACGATTATCTCGGGATTGCAAGATAACCAAACAAAACTTTTAGTGGATTTCTACTTATTTTATTAAATATCATCTCCACCAAACAGGACAAGCTTGCATCTGTTATAGTTTTGGAGAAAAATGTGTTCATTTCATGTATGCGCGAAATGCCTTAAAAATGACTATAAAATGGATTTGGAGCATGGAGACGATTATCTCGGGATTGCAAGATAACCAAACAAAACTTTTAGTGGATTTCTACTTATTTTATTAAATATCATCTCCACCAAACAGGACAAGCTTGCATCTGTTATAGTTTTGGAGAAAAATGTGTTCATTTCATGTATGCGCGAAATGCCTTAAAAATGGCTTTAAAATGGATTTGGAGCATGGAGACGATTATCTCGGGATTGCAAGATAACCAAACAAAACTTTTAGTGGATTTCTACTTATTTTATTAAATATCATCTCCACCAAACAGGACAAGCTTGCATCTGTTATAGTTTTGGAGAAAAATGTGTTCATTTCATGTATGCGCAAAATGCCTTAAAAATGGCTTTAAAATGGATTTGGAGCATGGAGACGATTATCTCGGGATTGCAAGATAACCAAACAAAACTTTTAGTGGATTTCTACTTATTTTATTAAATATCATCTCCACCAAACAGGACAAGCTTGCATGTGTTATAGTTTTGGAGAAAAATGTGTTCATTTCATGTATGCGCAAAATGCCTTTGAAATGGCTTTAAAATGGATTTGGAGCATGGAGACGATTATCTCAGGATGGCAATATAAACAAACGAAACTTTTAGTAGATTTCTACTTATTTTATTAAATATTATCTCCACCAAACAGGACAAGCTTGCATCTGTTATAGTTTTGGAGAAAAATGTGTTCATTTCATGTATGCGCGAAATGCCTTAAAAATGGCTTTAAAATGGATTTGGAGCATGGAGACGATTATCTCGGGATTGCAAGATAACCAAACAAAACTTTTAGTGGATTTCTACTTATTTTATTAAATATCATCTCCACCAAACAGGACAAGCTTGCATCTGTTATAGTTTTGGAGAAAAATGTGTTCATTTCATGTATGCGCAAAATGCCTTTGAAATGGCTTTAAAATGGATTTGGAGCATGGAGACGATTATCTCAGGATGGCAATATAAACAAACGAAACTTTTAGTAGATTTCTACTTATTTTATTAAATATTATCTCCACCAAACAGGACAAGCTTGCATCTGTTATAGTTTTGGAGAAAAATGTGTTCATTTCATGTATGCGCGAAATGCCTTAAAAATGGCTTTAAAATGGATTTGGAGCATGGAGACGATTATCACGGGATTGCAAGATAACCAAACAAAACTTTTAGTGGATTTCTACTTATTTTATTAAATATCATCTCCACCAAACAGGACAAGCTTGCATGTGTTATAGTTTTGGAGAAAAATGTGTTCATTTCATGTATGCGCAAAATGCCTTTGAAATGGCTTTAAAATGGATTTGGAGCATGGAGACGATTATCTCGGGATTGCAAGATAACCAAACAAAACTTTTAGTGGATCTCTACTTATTTTATTAAATATCATCTCCACCAAACAGGACAAGCTTGCATCTGTTATAGTTTTGGAGAAAAATGTGTTCATTTCATGTATGCGCGAAATGCCTTAAAAATGGCTTTAAAATGGATTTGGAGCATGGAGACGATTATCTCGGGATTGCAAGATAACCAAACAAAACTTTTAGTGGATTTCTACTTATTTTATTAAATATCATCTCCACCAAACAGGACAAGCTTGCATCTGTTATAGTTTTGGAGAAAAATGTGTTCATTTCATGTATGCGCGAAATGCCTTAAAAATGGCTTTAAAATGGATTTGGAGCATGGAGACGATTATCTCGGGATTGCAAGATAACCAAACAAAACTTTTAGTGGATTTCTACTTATTTTATTAAATATCATCTCCACCAAACAGGACAAGCTTGCATCTGTTATAGTTTTGGAGAAAAATGTGTTAATTTCATGTATGCGCGAAATGCCTTAAAAATGGCTTTAAAATGGATTTGGAGCATGGAGACGATTATCTCGGGATTGCAAGATAACCAAACAAAACTTTTAGTGGATTTCTACTTATTTTATTAAATATCATCTCCACCAAACAGGACAAGCTTGCATGTGTTATAGTTTTGGAGAAAAATGTGTTCATTTCATGTATGCGCAAAATGCCTTTGAAATGGCTTTAAAATGGATTTGGAGCATGGAGACGATTATCTCAGGATGGCAATATAAACAAACGAAACTTTTAGTAGATTTCTACTTATTTTATTAAATATTATCTCCACCAAACAGGACAAGCTTGCATCTGTTATAGTTTTGGAGAAAAATGTGTTCATTTCATGTATGCGCGAAATGCCTTAAAAATGGCTTTAAAATGGATTTGGAGCATGGAGACGATTATCTCGGGATTGCAAGATAACCAAACAAAACTTTTAGTGGATTTCTACTTATTTTATTAAATATCATCTCCACCAAACAGGACAAGCTTGCATCTGTTATAGTTTTGGAGAAAAATGTGTTCATTTCATGTATGCGCGAAATGCCTTAAAAATGGCTTTAAAATGGATTTGGAGCATGGAGACGATTATCTCGGGATTGCAAGATAACCAAACAAAACTTTTAGTGGATTTCTACTTATTTTATTAAATATCATCTCCACCAAACAGGACAAGCTTGCATCTGTTATAGTTTTGGAGAAAAATGTGTTCATTTCATGTATGCGCGAAATGCCTTAAAAATGGCTTTAAAATGGATATGGAGCATGGAGACGATTATCTCGGGATTGCAAGATAACCAAACAAAACTTTTAGTGGATTTCTACTTATTTTATTAAATATCATCTCCACCAAACAGGACAAGCTTGCATGTGTTATAGTTTTGGAGAAAAATGTGTTCATTTCATGTATGCGCAAAATGCCTTTGAAATGGCTTTAAAATGGATTTGGAGCATGGAGACGATTATCTCAGGATGGCAATATAAACAAACGAAACTTTTAGTAGATTTCTACTTATTTTATTAAATATTATCTCCACCAAACAGGACAAGCTTGCATCTGTTATAGTTTTGGAGAAAAATGTGTTCATTTCATGTATGCGCGAAATGCCTTAAAAATGGCTTTAAAATGGATTTGGAGCATGGAGTCGATTATCTCGGGATTGCAAGATAACCAAACAAAACTTTTAGTGGATTTCTACTTATTTTATTAAATATCATCTCCACCAAACAGGACAAGCTTGCATCTGTTATAGTTTTGGAGAAAAATGTGTTCATTTCATGTATGCGCGAAATGCCTTAAAAATGGCTTTAAAATGGATTTGGAGCATGGAGACGATTATCTCGGGATTGCAAGATAACCAAACAAAACTTTTAGTGGATTTCTACTTATTTTATTAAATATCATCTCCACCAAACAGGACAAGCTTGCATGTGTTATAGTTTTGGAGAAAAATGTGTTCATTTCATGTATGCGCAAAATGCCTTTGAAATGGCTTTAAAATGGATTTGGAGCATGGAGACGATTATCTCAGGATGGCAATATAAACAAACGAAACTTTTAGTAGATTTCTACTTATTTTATTAAATATTATCTCCACCAAACAGGACAAGCTTGCATCTGTTATAGTTTTGGAGAAAAATGTGTTCATTTCATGTATGCGCGAAATGCCTTAAAAATGGCTTTAAAATGGATTTGGAGCATGGAGACGATTATCTCGGGATTGCAAGATAACCAAACAAAACTTTTAGTGGATTTCTACTTATTTTATTAAATATCATCTCCACCAAACAGGACAAGCTTGCATCTGTTATAGTTTTGGAGAAAAATGTGTTCATTTCATGTATGCGCGAAATGCCTTAAAAATGGCTTTAAAATGGATTTGGAGCATGGAGACGATTATCTCGGGATTGCAAGATAACCAAACAAAACTTTTAGTGGATTTCTACTTATTTTATTAAATATCATCTCCACCAAACAGGACAAGCTTGCATGTGTTATAGTTTTGGAGAAATATGTGTTCATTTCATGTATGCGCAAAATGCCTTTGAAATGGCTTTAAAATGGATTTGGAGCATGGAGACGATTATCTCAGGATGGCAATATAAACAAACGAAACTTTTAGTAGATTTCTACTTATTTTATTAAATATTATCTCCACCAAACAGGACAAGCTTGCATCTGTTATAGTTTTGGAGAAAAATGTGTTCATTTCATGTATGCGCGAAATGCCTTAAAAATGGCTTTAAAATGGATTTGGAGCATGGAGACGATTATCTCGGGATTGCAAGATAACCAAACAAAACTTTTAGTGGATTTCTACTTATTTTATTAAATACCATCTCCACCAAACAGGACAAGCTTGCATGTGTTATAGTTTTGGAGAAAAATGTGTTCATTTCATGTATGCGCAAAATGCCTTTGAAATGGCTTTAAAATGGATTTGGAGCATGGAGACGATTATCTCGGGATTGCAAGATAACCAAACAAAACTTTTAGTGGATCTCTACTTATTTTATTAAATATCATCTCCACCAAACAGGACAAGCTTGCATCTGTTATAGTTTTGGAGAAAAATGTGTTCATTTCATGTATGCGCGAAATGCCTTACAAATGGCTTTAAAATGGATTTGGAGCATGGAGACGATTATCTCGGGATTGCAAGATAACCAAACAAAACCTTTAGTGGATTTCTACTTATTTTATTAAATATCATCTCCACCAAACAGGACAAGCTTGCATCTGTTATAGTTTTGGAGAAAAATGTGTTCATTTCATGTATGCGCGAAATGCCTTAAAAATGGCTTTAAAATGGATTTGGAGCATGGAGACGATTATCTCGGGATTGCAAGATAACCAAACAAAACTTTTAGTGGATTTCTACTTATTTTATTAAATATCATCTCCACCAAACAGGACAAGCTTGCATCTGTTATAGTTTTGGAGAAAAATGTGTTCATTTCATGTATGCGCGAAATGCCTTAAAAATGGCTTTAAAATGGATTTGGAGCATGGAGACGATTATCTCGGGATTGCAAGATAACCAAACAAAACTTTTAGTGGATTTCTACTTATTTTATTAAATATCATCTCCACCAAACAGGACAAGCTTGCATGTGTTATAGTTTTGGAGAAAAATGTGTTCATTTCATGTATGCACAAAATGCCTTTGAAATGGCTTTAAAATGGATTTGGAGCATGGAGACGATTATCTCAGGATGGCAATATAAACAAACGAAACTTTTAGTAGATTTCTACTTATTTTATTAAATATTATCTCCACCAAACAGGACAAGCTTGCATCTGTTATAGTTTTGGAGAAAAATGTGTTCATTTCATGTATGCGCGAAATGCCTTAAAAATGGCTTTAAAATGGATTTGGAGCATGGAGACGATTATCTCGGGATTGCAAGATAACCAAACAAAACTTTTAGTGGATTTCTACTTATTTTATTAAATATCATCTCCACCAAACAGGACAAGCTTGCATCTGTTATAGTTTTGGAGAAAAATGTGTTCATTTCATGTATGCGCGAAATGCCTTAAAAATGGCTTTAAAATGGATTTGGAGCATGGAGACGATTATCTCGGGATTGCAAGATAACCAAACAAAACTTTTAGTGGATTTCTACTTATTTTATTAAATATCATCTCCACCAAACAGGACAAGCTTGCATGTGTTATAGTTTTGGAGAAAAATGTGTTCATTTCATGTATGCGCAAAATGCCTTTGAAATGGCTTTAAAATGGATTTGGAGCATGGAGACGATTATCTCAGGATGGCAATATAAACAAACGAAACTTTTAGTAGATTTCTACTTATTTTATTAAATATTATCTCCACCAAACAGGACAAGCTTGCATCTGTTATAGTTTTGGAGAAAAATGTGTTCATTTCATGTTTGCGCGAAATGCCTTAAAAATGGCTTTAAAATGGATTTGGAGCATGGAGACTATTATCTCGGGATTGCAAGATAACCAAACAAAACTTTTAGTGGATTTCTACTTATTTTATTAAATATCATCTCCACCAAACAGGACAAGCTTGCATCTGTTATAGTTTTGGAGAAAAATGTGTTCATTTCATGTATGCGCGAAATGCCTTAAAAATGGCTTTAAAATGGATTTGGAGCATGGAGACGATTATCTCGGGATTGCAAGATAACCAAACAAAACTTTTAGTGGATTTCTACTTATTTTATTAAATATCATCTCCACCAAACAGGACAAGCTTGCATGTGTTATAGTTTTGGAGAAAAATGTGTTCATTTCATGTATGCGCAAAATGCCTTTGAAATGGCTTTAAAATGGATTTGGAGCATGGAGACGATTATCTCAGGATGGCAATATAAACAAACGAAACTTTTATTAGATTTCTACTTATTTTATTAAATATTATCTCCACCAAACAGGACAAGCTTGCATCTGTTATAGTTTTGGAGAAAAATGTGTTCATTTCATGTATGCGCGAAATGCCTTAAAAATGGCTTTAAAATGGATTTGGAGCATGGAGACGATTATCTCGGGATTGCAAGATAACCAAACAAAACTTTTAGTGGATTTCTACTTATTTTATTAAATATCATCTCCACCAAACAGGACAAGCTTGCATGTGTTATAGTTTTGGAGAAAAATGTGTTCATTTCATGTATGCGCAAAATGCCTTTGAAATGGCTTTAAAATGGATTTGGAGCATGGAGACGATTATCTCGGGATTGCAAGATAACCAAACAAAACTTTTAGTGGATCTCTACTTATTTTATTAAATATCATCTCCACCAAACAGGACAAGCTTGCATCTGTTATAGTTTTGGAGAAAAATGTGTTCATTTCATGTATGCGCGAAATGCCTTAAAAATGGCTTTAAAATGGATTTGGAGCATGGAGACGATTATCTCGGGATTGCAAGATAACCAAACAAAACTTTTAGTGGATTTCTACTTATTTTATTAAATATCATCTCCACCAAACAGGACAAGCTTGCATCTGTTATAGTTTTGGAGAAAAATGTGTTCATTTCATGTATGCGCGAAATGCCTTAAAAATGGCTTTAAAATGGATTTGGAGCATGGAGACGATTATCTCGGGATTGCAAGATAACCAAACAAAACTTTTAGTGGATTTCTACTTATTTTATTAAATATCATCTCCACCAAACAGGACAAGCTTGCATCTGTTATAGTTTTGGAGAAAAATGTGTTAATTTCATGTATGCGCGAAATGCCTTAAAAATGGCTTTAAAATGGATTTGGAGCATGGAGACGATTATCTCGGGATTGCAAGATAACCAAACAAAACTTTTTGTGGATTTCTACTTATTTTATTAAATATCATCTCCACCAAACAGGACAAGCTTGCATGTGTTATAGTTTTGGAGAAAAATGTGTTCATTTCATGTATGCGCGAAATGCCTTAAAAATGGCTTTAAAATGGATATGGAGCATGGAGACGATTATCTCGGGATTGCAAGATAACCAAACAAAACTTTTAGTGGATTTCTACTTATTTTATTAAATATCATCTCCACCAAACAGGACAAGCTTGCATGTGTTATAGTTTTGGAGAAAAATGTGTTCATTTCATGTATGCGCAAAATGCCTTTGAAATGGCTTTAAAATGGATTTGGAGCATGGAGACGATTATCTCAGGATGGCAATATAAACAAACGAAACTTTTAGTAGATTTCTACTTATTTTATTAAATATTATCTCCACCAAACAGGACAAGCTTGCATCTGTTATAGTTTTGGAGAAAAATGTGTTCATTTCATGTATGCGCGAAATGCCTTAAAAATGGCTTTAAAATGGATTTGGAGCATGGAGACGATTATCTCGGGATTGCAAGATAACCAAACAAAACTTTTAGTGGATTTCTACTTATTTTATTAAATATCATCTCCACCAAACAGGACAAGCTTGCATCTGTTATAGTTTTGGAGAAAAATGTGTTCATTTCATGTATGCGCGAAATGCCTTAAAAATGGCTTTAAAATGGATTTGGAGCATGGAGACGATTATCTCGGGATTGCAAGATAACCAAACAAAACTTTTAGTGGATTTCTACTTATTTTATTAAATATCATCTCCACCAAACAGGACAAGCTTGCATGTGTTATAGTTTTGGAGAAAAATGTGTTCATTTCATGTATGCGCAAAATGCCTTTGAAATGGCTTTAAAATGGATTTGGAGCATGGAGACGATTATCTCAGGATGGCAATATAAACAAACGAAACTTTTAGTAGATTTCTACTTATTTTATTAAATATTATCTCCACCAAACAGGACAAGCTTGCATCTGTTATAGTTTTGGAGAAAAATGTGTTCATTTCATGTATGCGCGAAATGCCTTAAAAATGGCTTTAAAATGGATTTGGAGCATGGAGACGATTATCTCGGGATTGCAAGATAACCAAACAAAACTTTTAGTGGATTTCTACTTATTTTATTAAATATCATCTCCACCAAACAGGACAAGCTTGCATCTGTTATAGTTTTGGAGAAAAATGTGTTCATTTCATGTATGCGCGAAATGCCTTAAAAATGGCTTTAAAATGGATTTGGAGCATGGAGACGATTATCTCGGGATTGCAAGATAACCAAACAAAACTTTTAGTGGATTTCTACTTATTTTATTAAATATCATCTCCACCAAACAGGACAAGCTTGCATGTGTTATAGTTTTGGAGAAATATGTGTTCATTTCATGTATGCGCAAAATGCCTTTGAAATGGCTTTAAAATGGATTTGGAGCATGGAGACGATTATCTCAGGATGGCAATATAAACAAACGAAACTTTTAGTAGATTTCTACTTATTTTATTAAATATTATCTCCACCAAACAGGACAAGCTTGCATCTGTTATAGTTTTGGAGAAAAATGTGTTCATTTCATGTATGCGCGAAATGCCTTAAAAATGGCTTTAAAATGGATTTGGAGCATGGAGACGATTATCTCGGGATTGCAAGATAACCAAACAAAACTTTTAGTGGATTTCTACTTATTTTATTAAATATCATCTCCACCAAACAGGACAAGCTTGCATGTGTTATAGTTTTGGAGAAAAATGTGTTCATTTCATGTATGCGCAAAATGCCTTTGAAATGGCTTTAAAATGGATTTGGAGCATGGAGACGATTATCTCGGGATTGCAAGATAACCAAACAAAACTTTTAGTGGATCTCTACTTATTTTATTAAATATCATCTCCACCAAACAGGACAAGCTTGCATCTGTTATAGTTTTGGAGAAAAATGTGTTCATTTCATGTATGCGCGAAATGCCTTAAAAATGGCTTTAAAATGGATTTGGAGCATGGAGACGATTATCTCGGGATTGCAAGATAACCAAACAAAACTTTTAGTGGATTTCTACTTATTTTATTAAATATCATCTCCACCAAACAGGACAAGCTTGCATCTGTTATAGTTTTGGAGAAAAATGTGTTCATTTCATGTATGCGCGAAATGCCTTAAAAATGGCTTTAAAATGGATTTGGAGCATGGAGACGATTATCTCGGGATTGCAAGATAACCAAACAAAACTTTTAGTGGATTTCTACTTATTTTATTAAATATCATCTCCACCAAACAGGACAAGCTTGCATCTGTTATAGTTTTGGAGAAAAATGTGTTCATTTCATGTATGCGCGAAATGCCTTAAAAATGGCTTTAAAATGGATTTGGAGCATGGAGACGATTATCTCGGGATTGCAAGATAACCAAACAAAACTTTTAGTGGATTTCTACTTATTTTATTAAATATCATCTCCACCAAACAGGACAAGCTTGCATGTGTTATAGTTTTGGAGAAAAATGTGTTCATTTCATGTATGCGCAAAATGCCTTTGAAATGGCTTTAAAATGGATTTGGAGCATGGAGACGATTATCTCAGGATGGCAATATAAACAAACGAAACTTTTAGTAGATTTCTACTTATTTTATTAAATATTATCTCCACCAAACAGGACAAGCTTGCATCTGTTATAGTTTTGGAGAAAAATGTGTTCATTTCATGTATGCGCGAAATGCCTTAAAAATGGCTTTAAAATGGATTTGGAGCATGGAGACGATTATCTCGGGATTGCAAGATAACCAAACAAAACTTTTAGTGGATTTCTACTTATTTTATTAAATATCATCTCCACCAAACAGGACAAGCTTGCATCTGTTATAGTTTTGGAGAAAAATGTGTTCATTTCATGTATGCGCGAAATGCCTTAAAAATGGCTTTAAAATGGATTTGGAGCATGGAGACGATTATCTCGGGATTGCAAGATAACCAAACAAAACTTTTAGTGGATTTCTACTTATTTTATTAAATATCATCTCCACCAAACAGGACAAGCTTGCATGTGTTATAGTTTTGGAGAAAAATGTGTTCATTTCATGTATGCGCAAAATGCCTTAAAAATGGCTTTAAAATGGATTTGGAGCATGGAGACGATTATCTCAGGATGGCAATATAAACAAACGAAACTTTTAGTAGATTTCTACTTATTTTATTAAATATTATCTCCACCAAACAGGACAAGCTTGCATCTGTTATAGTTTTGGAGAAAAATGTGTTCATTTCATGTATGTGCGAAATGCCTTAAAAATGGCTTTAAAATGGATTTGGAGCATGGAGACGATTATCTCGGGATTGCAAGATAACCAAACAAAACTTTTAGTGGATTTCTACTTATTTTATTAAATATCATCTCCACCAAACAGGACAAGCTTGCATCTGTTATAGTTTTGGAGAAAAATGTGTTCATTTCATGTATGCGCGAAATGCCTTAAAAATGGCTTTAAAATGGATTTGGAGCATGGAGACGATTATCTCGGGATTGCAAGATAACCAAACAAAACTTTTAGTGGATTTCTACTTATTTTATTAAATATCATCTCCACCAAACAGGACAAGCTTGCATGTGTTATAGTTTTGGAGAAATATGTGTTCATTTCATGTATGCGCAAAATGCCTTTGAAATGGCTTTAAAATAGATTTGGAGCATGGAGACGATTATCTCAGGATGGCAATATAAACAAACGAAACTTTTAGTAGATTTCTACTTATTTTATTAAATATTATCTCCACCAAACAGGACAAGCTTGCATCTGTTATAGTTTTGGAGAAAAATGTGTTCATTTCATGTATGCGCGAAATGCCTTAAAAATGGCTTTAAAATGGATTTGGAGCATGGAGACGATTATCTCGGGATTGCAAGATAACCAAACAAAACTTTTAGTGGATTTCTACTTATTTTATTAAATATCATCTCCACCAAACAGGACAAGCTTGCATCTGTTATAGTTTTGGAGAAAAATGTGTTCATTTCATGTATGCGCGAAATGCCTTAAAAATGGCTTTAAAATGGATTTGGAGCATGGAGACGATTATCTCGGGATTGCAAGATAACCAAACAAAACTTTTAGTGGATTTCTACTTATTTTATTAAATATCATCTCCACCAAACAGGACAAGCTTGCATCTGTTATAGTTTTGGAGAAAAATGTGTTCATTTCATGTATGCGCGAAATGCCTTAAAAATGGCTTTAAAATGGATTTGGAGCATGGAGACGATTATCTCGAGATTGCAAGATAACCAAACAAAACTTTTAGTGGATTTCTACTTATTTTATTAAATATCATCTCCACCAAACAGGACAAGCTTGCATCTGTTATAGTTTTGGAGAAAAATGTGTTCATTTCATGTATGCGCGAAATGCCTTAAAAATGGTTTTCAAATGGATTTGGAGCATGGAGACGATTATCTCGGGATTGCAATATAACCAAACAAAACTTTTAGTGGATTTCTACTTATTTTATTAAATATCATCTCCACCAAACAGGACAAGCTTGCATCTGTTATAGTTTTGGAGAAAAATGTGTTCATTTCATGTATGCGCGAAATGCCTTAAAAATGGCTTTAAAATGGATTTGGAGCATGGAGACGATTATCTCGGGATTGCAAGATAACCAAACAAAACTTTTAGTGGATTTCTACTTATTTTATTAAATATCATCTCCACCAAACAGGACAAGCTTGCATCTGTTATAGTTTTGGAGAAAAATGTGTTCATTTCATGTATGCGCGAAATGCCTTAAAAATGGCTTTAAAATGGATTTGGAGCATGGAGACGATTATCTCGGGATTGCAAGATAACCAAACAAAACTTTTAGTGGATTTCTACTTATTTTATTAAATATCATCTCCACCAAACAGGACACGCTTGCATCTGTTATAGTTTTGGAGAAAAATGTGTTCATTTCATGTATGCGCGAAATGCCTTAAAAATGGCTTTAAAATGGATTTGGAGCATGGAGACAATTATCTCGGGATTGCAAGATAACCAAACAAAACTTTTAGTGGATTTCTACTTATTTTATTAAATATCATCTCCACCAAACAGGACAAGCTTGCATCTGTTATAGTTTTGGAGAAAAATGTGTTCATTTCATGTATGCGCGAAATGCCTTAAAAATGGCTTTAAAATGGATTTGGAGCATGGAGACGATTATCTCGGGATTGCAAGATAACCAAACAAAACTTTTAGTGGATTTCTACTTATTTTATTAAATATCATCTCCACCAAACAGGACAAGCTTGCATCTGTTATAGTTTTGGAGAAAAATGTGTTCATTTCATGTATGCGCGAAATGCCTTAAAAATGGCTTTAAAATGGATTTGGAACATGGAGACGATTATCTCGGGATTGCAAGATAACCAAACAAAACTTTTAGTGGATTTCTACTTATTTTATTAAATATCATCTCCACCAAACAGGACAAGCTTGCATGTGTTATAGTTTTGGAGAAAAATGTGTTCATTTCATGTATGCGCAAAATGCCTTTGAAATGGCTTTAAAATGGATTTGGAGCATGGAGACGATTATCTCAGGATGGCAATATAAACAAACGAAACTTTTAGTAGATTTCTACTTTTTTTATTAAATATTATCTCCACCAAACAGGACAAGCTTGCATCTGTTATAGTTTTGGAGAAAAATGTGTTCATTTCATGTATGCGCGAAATGCCTTAAAAATGGCTTTAAAATGGATTTGGAGCATGGAGACGATTATCTCGGGATTGCAAGATAACCAAACAAAACTTTTAGTGGATTTCTACTTATTTTATTAAATATCATTCCCACCAAACAGGACAAGCTTGCATGTGTTATAGTTTTGGAGAAAAATGTGTTCATTTCATGTATGCGCAAAATGCCTTTGAAATGGCTTTAAAATATATTTGGAGCATGGAGACGATTATCTCAGGATGGCAATATAAACAAACGAAACTTTTAGTAGATTTCTACTTATTTTATTAAATATTATCTCCACCAAACAGGACAAGCTTGCATCTGTTATAGTTTTGGAGAAAAATGTGTTCATTTCATGTATAGGCGAAATGCCTTAAAAATGGCTTTAAAATGGATTTGGAGCATGGAGACGATTATCTCGGGATTGCAAGATAACCAAACAAAACTTTTAGTGGATTTCTACTTATTTTATTAAATATCATCTCCACCAAACAGGACAAGCTTGCATCTGTTATAGTTTTGGAGAAAAATATGTTCATTTCATGTATGCGCGAAATGCCTTAAAAATGGCTTTAAAATGGATTTGGAGCATGGAGACGATTATCTCGGGATTGCAAGATAACCAAACAAAACTTTTAGTGGATTTCTACTTATTTTATTAAATATCATCTCCACTAAACAGGACAAGCTTGCATGTGTTATAGTTTTGGAGAAAAATGTGTTCATTTCATGTATGCGCAAAATGCCTTTGAAATGGCTTTAAAATGGATTTGGAGCATGGAGACGATTATCTCGGGATTGCAAGATAA
Source organism: Anomaloglossus baeobatrachus (assembly GCF_048569485.1). Lineage (NCBI taxonomy): Eukaryota > Metazoa > Chordata > Amphibia > Anura > Aromobatidae > Anomaloglossus > Anomaloglossus baeobatrachus. The sequence continues at coordinate 7,739 of NW_027442658.1, read as the reverse complement.
CCAAACAAAACTTTTAGTGGATCTCTACTTATTTTATTAAATATCATCTCCACCAAACAGGACAAGCTTGCATCTGTTATAGTTTTGGAGAAAAATGTGTTCATTTCATGTATGCGCGAAATGCCTTAAAAATGGCTTTAAAATGGATTTGGAGCATGGAGACGATTATCTCGGGATTGCAAGATAACCAAACAAAACTTTTAGTGGATTTCTACTTATTTTATTAAATATCATCTCCACCAAACAGGACAAGCTTGCATCTGTTATAGTTTTGGAGAAAAATGTGTTCATTTCATGTATGCGCGAAATGCCTTAAAAATGGCTTTAAAATGGATTTGGAGCATGGAGACGATTATCTCGGGATTGCAAGATAACCAAACAAAACTTTTAGTGGATTTCTACTTATTTTATTAAATATCATCTCCACCAAACAGTACAAGCTTGCATCTGTTATAGTTTTGGAGAAAAATGTGTTCATTTCATGTATGCGCGAAATGCCTTAAAAATGGCTTTAAAATGGATTTGGAGCATGGAGACGATTATCTCGGGATTGCAAGATAACCAAACAAAACATTTAGTGGATTTCTACTTATTTTATTAAATATCATCTCCACCAAACAGGACAAGCTTGCATGTGTTATAGTTTTGGAGAAATATGTGTTCATTTCATGTATGCGCAAAATGCCTTTGAAATGGCTTTAAAATGGATTTGGAGCATGGAGACGATTATCTCAGGATGGCAATATAAACAAACGAAACTTTTAGTAGATTTCTACTTATTTTATTAAATATTATCTCCACCAAACAGGACAAGCTTGCATCTGTTATAGTTTTGGAGAAAAATGTGTTCATTTCATGTATGCGCGAAATGCCTTAAAAATGGCTTTAAAATGGATTTGGAGCATGGAGACGATTATCTCGGGATTGCAAGATAACCAAACAAAACTTTTAGTGGATTTCTACTTATTTTATTAAATATCATCTCCACCAAACAGGACAAGCTTGCATCTGTTATAGTTTTGGAGAAAAATGTGTTCATTTCATGTATGCGCGAAATGCCTTAAAAATGGCTTTAAAATGGATTTGGAGCATGGAGACGATTATCTCGGGATTGCAAGATAACCAAACAAAACTTTTAGTTATTTCTACTTATTTTATTAAATATCATCTCCACCAAACAGGACAAGCTTGCATCTGATATAGTTTTGGAGAAAAATGTGTTCATTTCATGTATGCGCGAAATGCCTTAAAATGGCTTTAAAATGGATTTGGAGCATGGAGACGATTATCTCGGGATTGCAATATAACCAAACAAAACGTTTAGTGGATTTCTACTTATTTTATTAAATATCATCTCCACCAAACAGGACAAGCTTGCATCTGTTATAGTTTTGGAGAAAAATGTGTTCATTTCATGTATGCGCGAAATGCCTTAAAAATGGCTTTAAAATGGATTTGGAGCATGGAGACGATTATCTCGGGATTGCAAGATAACCAAACAAAACTTTTAGTGGATTTCTACTTATTTTATTAAATATCATCTCCACCAAACAGGACAAGCTTGCATCTGTTATAGTTTTGGAGAAAAATGTGTTCATTTCATGTATGCGCGAAATGCCTTAAAAATGGCTTTAAAATGGATTTGGAGCATGGAGACGATTATCTCGGGATTGCAAGATAACCAAACAAAACTTTTAGTGGATTTCTACTTATTTTATTAAATATCATCTCCACCAAACAGGACAAGCTTGCATCTGTTATAGTTTTGGAGAAAAATGTGTTCATTTCATGTATGCGCGAAATGCCTTAAAAATGGCTTTAAAATGGATTTGGAGCATGGAGACGATTATCTCGGGATTGCAAGATAACCAAACAAAACTTTTAGTGGATTTCTACTTATTTTATTAAATATCATCTCCACCAAACAGGACAAGCTTGCATCTGTTATAGTTTTGGAGAAAAATGTGTTCATTTCATGTATGCGCGAAATGCCTTAAAAATGGCTTTAAAATGGATTTGGAGCATGGAGACGATTATCTCGGGATTGCAAGATAACCAAACAAAACTTTTAGTGGATTTCTACTTATTTTATTAAATATCATCTCCACCAAACAGGACAAGCTTGCATCTGTTATAGTTTTGGAGAAAAATGTGTTCATTTCATGTATGCGCGAAATGCCTTAAAAATGGCTTTAAAATGGATTTGGAGCATGGAGACGATTATCTCGGGATTGCAAGATAACCAAACAAAACTTTTAGTGGATTTCTACTTATTTTATTAAATATCATCTCCACCAAACAGGACAAGCTTGCATCTGTTATAGTTTTGGAGAAAAATGTGTTCATTTCATGTATGCGCGAAATGCCTTAAAAATGGCTTTAAAATGGATTTGGAGCATGGAGACGATTATCTCGGGATTGCAAGATAACCAAACAAAACTTTTAGTGGATTTCTACTTATTTTATTAAATATCATCTCCACCAAACAGGACAAGCTTGCATCTGTTATAGTTTTGGAGAAAAATGTGTTCATTTCATGTATGCGCGAAATGCCTTAAAAATGGCTTTAAAATGGATTTGGAGCATGGAGACGATTATCTCGGGATTGCAAGATAACCAAACAAAACTTTTAGTGGATTTCTACTTATTTTATTAAATATCATCTCCACCAAACAGGACAAGCTTGCATCTGTTATAGTTTTGGAGAAAAATGTGTTCATTTCATGTATGCGCGAAATGCCTTAAAAATGGCTTTAAAATGGATTTGGAGCATGGAGACGATTATCTCGGGATTGCAAGATAACCAAACAAAACTTTTAGTGGATTTCTACTTATTTTATTAAATATCATCTCCACCAAACAGGACAAGCTTGCATCTGTTATAGTTTTGGAGAAAAATGTGTTCATTTCATGTATGCGCGAAATGCCTTAAAAATGGCTTTAAAATGGATTTGGAGCATGGAGACGATTATCTCGGGATTGCAAGATAACCAAACAAAACTTTTAGTGGATTTCTACTTATTTTATTAAATATCATCTCCACCAAACAGTACAAGCTTGCATCTGTTATAGTTTTGGAGAAAAATGTGTTCATTTCATGTATGCGCGAAATGCCTTAAAAATGGCTTTAAAATGGATTTGGAGCATGGAGACGATTATCTCGGGATTGCAAGATAACCAAACAAAACATTTAGTGGATTTCTACTTATTTTATTAAATATCATCTCCACCAAACAGGACAAGCTTGCATGTGTTATAGTTTTGGAGAAATATGTGTTCATTTCATGTATGCGCAAAATGCCTTTGAAATGGCTTTAAAATGGATTTGGAGCATGGAGACGATTATCTCAGGATGGCAATATAAACAAACGAAACTTTTAGTAGATTTCTACTTATTTTATTAAATATTATCTCCACCAAACAGGACAAGCTTGCATCTGTTATAGTTTTGGAGAAAAATGTGTTCATTTCATGTATGCGCGAAATGCCTTAAAAATGGCTTTAAAATGGATTTGGAGCATGGAGACGATTATCTCGGGATTGCAAGATAACCAAACAAAACTTTTAGTGGATTTCTACTTATTTTATTAAATATCATCTCCACCAAACAGGACAAGCTTGCATCTGTTATAGTTTTGGAGAAAAATGTGTTCATTTCATGTATGCGCGAAATGCCTTAAAATGGCTTTAAAATGGATTTGGAGCATGGAGACGATTATCTCGGGATTGCAAGATAACCAAACAAAACTTTTAGTGGATTTCTACTTATTTTATTAAATATCATCTCCACCAAACAGGACAAGCTTGCATCTGTTATAGTTTTGGAGAAAAATGTGTTCATTTCATGTATGCGCGAAATGCCTTAAAAATGGCTTTAAAATGGATTTGGAGCATGGAGACGATTATCTCGGGATTGCAATATAACCAAACAAAACGTTTAGTGGATTTCTACTTATTTTATTAAATATCATCTCCACCAAACAGGACAAGCTTGCATCTGTTATAGTTTTGGAGAAAAATGTGTTCATTTCATGTATGCGCGAAATGCCTTAAAAATGGCTTTAAAATGGATTTGGAGCATGGAGACGATTATCTCGGGATTGCAAGATAACCAAACAAAACTTTTAGTGGATTTCTACTTATTTTATTAAATATCATCTCCACCAAACAGGACAAGCTTGCATCTGTTATAGTTTTGGAGAAAAATGTGTTCATTTCATGTATGCGCGAAATGCCTTAAAAATGGCTTTAAAATGGATTTGGAGCATGGAGACGATTATCTCGGGATTGCAAGATAACCAAACAAAACTTTTAGTGGATTTCTACTTATTTTATTAAATATCATCTCCACCAAACAGGACAAGCTTGCATCTGTTATAGTTTTGGAGAAAAATGTGTTCATTTCATGTATGCGCGAAATGCCTTAAAAATGGCTTTAAAATGGATTTGGAGCATGGAGACGATTATCTCGGGATTGCAAGATAACCAAACAAAACTTTTAGTGGATTTCTACTTATTTTATTAAATATCATCTCCACCAAACAGGACAAGCTTGCATCTGTTATAGTTTTGGAGAAAAATGTGTTCATTTCATGTATGCGCGAAATGCCTTAAAAATGGCTTTAAAATGGATTTGGAGCATGGAGACGATTATCTCGGGATTGCAAGATAACCAAACAAAACTTTTAGTGGATTTCTACTTATTTTATTAAATATCATCTCCACCAAACAGGACAAGCTTGCATCTGTTATAGTTTTGGAGAAAAATGTGTTCATTTCATGTATGCGCGAAATGCCTTAAAAATGGCTTTAAAATGGATTTGGAGCATGGAGACGATTATCTCGGGATTGCAAGATAACCAAACAAAACTTTTAGTGGATTTCTACTTATTTTATTAAATATCATCTCCACCAAACAGGACAAGCTTGCATCTGTTATAGTTTTGGAGAAAAATGTGTTCATTTCATGTATGCGCGAAATGCCTTAAAAATGGCTTTAAAATGGATTTGGAGCATGGAGACGATTATCTCGGGATTGCAAGATAACCAAACAAAACTTTTAGTGGATTTCTACTTATTTTATTAAATATCATCTCCACCAAACAGGACAAGCTTGCATCTGTTATAGTTTTGGAGAAAAATGTGTTCATTTCATGTATGCGCGAAATGCCTTAAAAATGGCTTTAAAATGGATTTGGAGCATGGAGACGATTATCTCGGGATTGCAAGATAACCAAACAAAACTTTTAGTGGATTTCTACTTATTTTATTAAATATCATCTCCACCAAACAGGACAAGCTTGCATCTGTTATAGTTTTGGAGAAAAATGTGTTCATTTCATGTATGCGCGAAATGCCTTAAAAATGGCTTTAAAATGGATTTGGAGCATGGAGACGATTATCTCGGGATTGCAAGATAACCAAACAAAACTTTTAGTGGATTTCTACTTATTTTATTAAATATCATCTCCACCAAACAGGACAAGCTTGCATCTGTTATAGTTTTGGAGAAAAATGTGTTCATTTCATGTATGCGCGAAATGCCTTAAAAATGGCTTTAAATGGATTTGGAGCATGGAGACGATTATCTCGGGATTGCAAGATAACCAAACAAAACTTTTAGTGGATTTCTACTTATTTTATTAAATATCATCTCCACCAAACAGGACAAGCTTGCATCTGTTATAGTTTTGGAGAAAAAATGTGTTCATTTCATGTATGCGCGAAATGCCTTAAAAATGGCTTTAAAATGGATTTGGAGCATGGAGACGATTATCTCGGGATTGCAAGATAACCAAACAAAACTTTTAGTGGATTTCTACTTATTTTATTAAATATCATCTCCACCAAACAGGACAAGCTTGCATCTGTTATAGTTTTGGAGAAAAATGTGTTCATTTCATGTATGCGCGAAATGCCTTAAAAATGGCTTTAAAATGGATTTGGAGCATGGAGACGATTATCTCGGGATTGCAAGATAACCAAACAAAACTTTTAGTGGATTTCTACTTATTTTATTAAATATCATCTCCACCAAACAGGACAAGCTTGCATCTGTTATAGTTTTGGAGAAAAATGTGTTCATTTCATGTATGCGCGAAATGCCTTAAAAATGGCTTTAAAATGGATTTGGAGCATGGAGACGATTATCTCGGGATTGCAAGATAACCAAACAAAACTTTTAGTGGATTTCTACTTATTTTATTAAATATCATCTCCACCAAACAGGACAAGCTTGCATCTGTTATAGTTTTGGAGAAAAATGTGTTCATTTCATGTATGCGCGAAATGCCTTAAAAATGGCTTTAAAATGGATTTGGAGCATGGAGACGATTATCTCGGGATTGCAATATAACCAAACAAAACTTTTAGTGGATTTCTACTTATTTTATTAAATATCATCTCCACCAAACAGGACAAGCTTGCATCTGTTATAGTTTTGGAGAAAAATGTGTTCATTTCATGTATGCGCGAAATGCCTTAAAAATGGCTTTAAAATGGATTGGAGCATGGAGACGATTATCTCGGGATTGCAAGATAACCAAACAAAACTTTTAGTGGATTTCTACTTATTTTATTAAATATCATCTCCACCAAACAGGACAAGCTTGCATCTGTTATAGTTTTGGAGAAAAATGTGTTCATTTCATGTATGCGCGAAATGCCTTAAAAATGGCTTTAAAATGGATTTGGAGCATGGAGACGATTATCTCGGGATTGCAAGATAACCAAACAAAACTTTTAGTGGATTTCTACTTATTTTATTAAATATCATCTCCACCAAACAGGACAAGCTTGCATCTGTTATAGTTTTGGAGAAAAATGTGTTCATTTCATGTATGCGCGAAATGCCTTAAAAATGGCTTTAAAATGGATTTGGAGCATGGAGACGATTATCTCGGGATTGCAAGATAACCAAACAAAACTTTTAGTGGATTTCTACTTATTTTATTAAATATCATCTCCACCAAACAGGACAAGCTTGCATCTGTTATAGTTTTGGAGAAAAATGTGTTCATTTCATGTATGCGCGAAATGCCTTAAAATGGCTTTAAAATGGATTTGGAGCATGGAGACGATTATCTCGGGATTGCAAGATAACCAAACAAAACTTTTAGTGGATTTCTACTTATTTTATTAAATATCATCTCCACCAAACAGGACAAGCTTGCATCTGTTATAGTTTTGGAGAAAAATGTGTTCATTTCATGTATGCGCGAAATGCCTTAAAAATGGCTTTAAAATGGATTTGGAGCATGGAGACGATTATCTCGGGATTGCAAGATAACCAAACAAAACTTTTAGTGGATTTCTACTTATTTTATTAAATATCATCTCCACCAAACAGGACAAGCTTGCATCTGTTATAGTTTTGGAGAAAAATGTGTTCATTTCATGTATGCGCGAAATGCCTTAAAAATGGCTTTAAATGGATTTGGAGCATGGAGACGATTATCTCGGGATTGCAAGATAACCAAACAAAACTTTTAGTGGATTTCTACTTATTTTATTAAATATCATCTCCACCAAACAGGACAAGCTTGCATCTATTATAGTTTGGAGAAAAATGTGTTCATTTCATGTGATGCGCGAAATGCCTTAAAAATGGGCTTTAAAATGATTTGGGAGCATGGAGACGATTATCTCGGGATTGCAAGATAACCAAACAAAACATTTAGTGGGATTTCTACTTATTTTATTAAATATCATCTCCACCAAAACAGGACAAGCTTGCATCT
>NW_027442657.1:0-91235 GCF_048569485.1 Anomaloglossus baeobatrachus | reverse complement strand
GGATGGCAAAGGGTGGCAGTGACGGAAAGTCAGGCAACCTGTCCTGTCCGTCTTTTTGTATCGTGAATTGGAAAGACTGCAAGGGGGAGGGGAGTTGCTTGCGCCCTAAAGGAGGAGTTATTCAGATTCATTGCAGTGGGCGGCGGCTGCAAAACGCACCATTCTTCTTGTTTTGGCTCTGCAAAGCAGCCTTTTCAAGGGTTGGCTTGGGTGACAAAATGTCTTGTGTAGGCGTGGGTTTGTCTCCCTCTCGCTCTCTCTCCCTAAGATGTGTCCGGCATAGGCCAGGGTGCCACTCGAGGCCCAAACCAATTCTGGTTATCGCTTCTCGGCCTTTTGGCTAAGATCAAGTGTAGTATCTGTTCTTATCAGTTTAATATCTGATACGTCCCCTATCTGGGGACCATATATTAAATGGATTTTTAGAACAGGGAGATGGAAAAAGAGCTTGCTCTGTCCACTCCACGCATTGACCTGGTATTGCAGTACCTCCAGGAACGGTGCACCCCTTCTTAACCCAGTTTCCAAAAGCAGAACTCAATTCACCTGATTCATATTAGCCCGATTTAATGAATTGGAAGAAAGCATACGTCTTCATATGCACCTCAATTTGGCCCATTCACTTTTCACACTTCCTCCTTTTGTTTTTTATCTTTCACACTTTTGACTTTCTTTATTCATCCAAATAGCAAACTCATCACCACTCAACCTGACCAACTCGGCTATGTCCCCGTGCTGCAGTTCTCTGTCTTATCTAGATCATTTGCAATTGAATGGAATAGATCCCTTTTGGACAAAGTGGATTCACCTGCTGCTGCAGTGACCACAGGTGTGATAACATCTAGAATTGGCATCTGGTGCGATCTCTCCGCTTCCACTCCAAAGAAAGTTACCTGTTTATTCCTATCATGCATTGGTTTTTGGGGTTTTCTTTGAGTAATGATGATCTCTTTAGTAGTCTGTTGGCGCCCTCTCCTGGAGGAATAGTTTGCTTGCTCTTGGACATTCTAAAAGAGAGGTCATGATAGACATTGAGCTTCTGAGCTCAATTGGGGACAGTCATGGGTGATGAATGTTTGCAACCTACTGCGAAGCCTCATACCGCAATATAAGGAACGTCAAATACTAAGAAAGGGCGGCCTATGAAAGAATTACTACTTTCAATAAGTACACTTAAACGGCTAATTGGGAATAGAAAAACTGTAAAAAGCCCTCTGAGAAAGCCCCCCTCTAACCTTTGATAGTAAGCTTTTCTGTAGTCTGCCTGTTGATGTATTTTCCGTTTGAACTGTGCACAACATGAAGAGACGGAACACTGGCGGCTTGTCACAATGCCCCCCGATGACATCACAATAGCGCTGCTGCCTAGAAAACAAGCTGCGCAGAAGAAGTTGTTCTTTGGGTGGGAGGGTGGGCTAGTGGAAGGAGGGGGCAATCTCTTTTTTTCCCGGGTGGTAGGGGGATGACAGGAGAAGGGAAGCGGGTGGTGAGAAAGGTACAGAGGGCAGGGTTTGGGGGCTGGGAAGGAAAGGGAAAAGATTAGGGTTTGGGGATGATGAAAGGGCTTTCTACGGGTAAGGATGGCAAAGGGTGGCAGTGACGGAAAGTCAGGCAACCTGTCCTGTCCGTCTTTTTGTATCGTGAATTGGAAAGACTGCAAGGGGGAGGGGAGTTGCTTGCGCCCTAAAGGAGGAGTTATTCAGATTCATTGCAGTGGGCGGCGGCTGCAAAACGCACCATTCTTCTTGTTTTGGCTCTGCAAAGCAGCCTTTTCAAGGGTTGGCTTGGGTGACAAAATGTCTTGTGTAGGCGTGGGTTTGTCTCCCTCTCGCTCTCTCTCCCTAAGATGTGTCCGGCATAGGCCAGGGTGCCACTCGAGGCCCAAACCAATTCTGGTTATCGCTTCTCGGCCTTTTGGCTAAGATCAAGTGTAGTATCTGTTCTTATCAGTTTAATATCTGATACGTCCCCTATCTGGGGACCATATATTAAATGGATTTTTAGAACAGGGAGATGGAAAAAGAGCTTGCTCTGTCCACTCCACGCATTGACCTGGTATTGCAGTACCTCCAGGAACGGTGCACCCCTTCTTAACCCAGTTTCCAAAAGCAGAACTCAATTCACCTGATTCATATTAGCCCGATTTAATGAATTGGAAGAAAGCATACGTCTTCATATGCACCTCAATTTGGCCCATTCACTTTTCACACTTCCTCCTTTTGTTTTTTATCTTTCACACTTTTGACTTTCTTTATTCATCCAAATAGCAAACTCATCACCACTCAACCTGACCAACTCGGCTATGTCCCCGTGCTGCAGTTCTCTGTCTTATCTAGATCATTTGCAATTGAATGGAATAGATCCCTTTTGGACAAAGTGGATTCACCTGCTGCTGCAGTGACCACAGGTGTGATAACATCTAGAATTGGCATCTGGTGCGATCTCTCCGCTTCCACTCCAAAGAAAGTTACCTGTTTATTCCTATCATGCATTGGTTTTTGGGGTTTTCTTTGAGTAATGATGATCTCTTTAGTAGTCTGTTGGCGCCCTCTCCTGGAGGAATAGTTTGCTTGCTCTTGGACATTCTAAAAGAGAGGTCATGATAGACATTGAGCTTCTGAGCTCAATTGGGGACAGTCATGGGTGATGAATGTTTGCAACCTACTGCGAAGCCTCATACCGCAATATAAGGAACGTCAAATACTAAGAAAGGGCGGCCTATGAAAGAATTACTACTTTCAATAAGTACACTTAAACGGCTAATTGGGAATAGAAAAACTGTAAAAAGCCCTCTGAGAAAGCCCCCCTCTAACCTTTGATAGTAAGCTTTTCTGTAGTCTGCCTGTTGATGTATTTTCCGTTTGAACTGTGCACAACATGAAGAGACGGAACACTGGCGGCTTGTCACAATGCCCCCCGATGACATCACAATAGCGCTGCTGCCTAGAAAACAAGCTGCGCAGAAGAAGTTGTTCTTTGGGTGGGAGGGTGGGCTAGTGGAAGGAGGGGGCAATCTCTTTTTTTCCCGGGTGGTAGGGGGATGACAGGAGAAGGGAAGCGGGTGGTGAGAAAGGTACAGAGGGCAGGGTTTGGGGGCTGGGAAGGAAAGGGAAAAGATTAGGGTTTGGGGATGATGAAAGGGCTTTCTACGGGTAAGGATGGCAAAGGGTGGCAGTGACGGAAAGTCAGGCAACCTGTCCTGTCCGTCTTTTTGTATCGTGAATTGGAAAGACTGCAAGGGGGAGGGGAGTTGCTTGCGCCCTAAAGGAGGAGTTATTCAGATTCATTGCAGTGGGCGGCGGCTGCAAAACGCACCATTCTTCTTGTTTTGGCTCTGCAAAGCAGCCTTTTCAAGGGTTGGCTTGGGTGACAAAATGTCTTGTGTAGGCGTGGGTTTGTCTCCCTCTCGCTCTCTCTCCCTAAGATGTGTCCGGCATAGGCCAGGGTGCCACTCGAGGCCCAAACCAATTCTGGTTATCGCTTCTCGGCCTTTTGGCTAAGATCAAGTGTAGTATCTGTTCTTATCAGTTTAATATCTGATACGTCCCCTATCTGGGGACCATATATTAAATGGATTTTTAGAACAGGGAGATGGAAAAAGAGCTTGCTCTGTCCACTCCACGCATTGACCTGGTATTGCAGTACCTCCAGGAACGGTGCACCCCTTCTTAACCCAGTTTCCAAAAGCAGAACTCAATTCACCTGATTCATATTAGCCCGATTTAATGAATTGGAAGAAAGCATACGTCTTCATATGCACCTCAATTTGGCCCATTCACTTTTCACACTTCCTCCTTTTGTTTTTTATCTTTCACACTTTTGACTTTCTTTATTCATCCAAATAGCAAACTCATCACCACTCAACCTGACCAACTCGGCTATGTCCCCGTGCTGCAGTTCTCTGTCTTATCTAGATCATTTGCAATTGAATGGAATAGATCCCTTTTGGACAAAGTGGATTCACCTGCTGCTGCAGTGACCACAGGTGTGATAACATCTAGAATTGGCATCTGGTGCGATCTCTCCGCTTCCACTCCAAAGAAAGTTACCTGTTTATTCCTATCATGCATTGGTTTTTGGGGTTTTCTTTGAGTAATGATGATCTCTTTAGTAGTCTGTTGGCGCCCTCTCCTGGAGGAATAGTTTGCTTGCTCTTGGACATTCTAAAAGAGAGGTCATGATAGACATTGAGCTTCTGAGCTCAATTGGGGACAGTCATGGGTGATGAATGTTTGCAACCTACTGCGAAGCCTCATACCGCAATATAAGGAACGTCAAATACTAAGAAAGGGCGGCCTATGAAAGAATTACTACTTTCAATAAGTACACTTAAACGGCTAATTGGGAATAGAAAAACTGTAAAAAGCCCTCTGAGAAAGCCCCCCTCTAACCTTTGATAGTAAGCTTTTCTGTAGTCTGCCTGTTGATGTATTTTCCGTTTGAACTGTGCACAACATGAAGAGACGGAACACTGGCGGCTTGTCACAATGCCCCCCGATGACATCACAATAGCGCTGCTGCCTAGAAAACAAGCTGCGCAGAAGAAGTTGTTCTTTGGGTGGGAGGGTGGGCTAGTGGAAGGAGGGGGCAATCTCTTTTTTTCCCGGGTGGTAGGGGGATGACAGGAGAAGGGAAGCGGGTGGTGAGAAAGGTACAGAGGGCAGGGTTTGGGGGCTGGGAAGGAAAGGGAAAAGATTAGGGTTTGGGGATGATGAAAGGGCTTTCTACGGGTAAGGATGGCAAAGGGTGGCAGTGACGGAAAGTCAGGCAACCTGTCCTGTCCGTCTTTTTGTATCGTGAATTGGAAAGACTGCAAGGGGGAGGGGAGTTGCTTGCGCCCTAAAGGAGGAGTTATTCAGATTCATTGCAGTGGGCGGCGGCTGCAAAACGCACCATTCTTCTTGTTTTGGCTCTGCAAAGCAGCCTTTTCAAGGGTTGGCTTGGGTGACAAAATGTCTTGTGTAGGCGTGGGTTTGTCTCCCTCTCGCTCTCTCTCCCTAAGATGTGTCCGGCATAGGCCAGGGTGCCACTCGAGGCCCAAACCAATTCTGGTTATCGCTTCTCGGCCTTTTGGCTAAGATCAAGTGTAGTATCTGTGAGGCTCGGCAGATGCAATGCACACTGGAAGGTTGCGCTTGCTAGTACTCTTGATGTATAGTATATTCATCTAGAGGAAAACATGGCCCTACCAGGATCGAGGCTATTAGACTGAGTAAGTGTGGGGGCTATGGTGCAATGTGCCCCAGGACTGACGACCCTGGAGTGAGTCTGAGCTTGCTGGCTTGGGACCCCGGCGAGCCTTGGGCTCTGTAGCACACCGTACCTTGCCCTTTCATACTTTCTGAGCATATTGCTCTATCCCGGCCTTCTGGCTAGGAAGGGAAATTTTTATAATCATGGTCGGAGGTCCGTTCAGCTTTGGGCTGAGAAACCAACACCCGGTTGGAGGTCCGGGTCAGCTTCGGCTGAGAAACCAACACCCGGTTGGAGGTCCGGTTAGCCTTGGGCTGAGAAACCAACACCGGTTGACGGTCCGGGCAGTTTCGGCTGCGAAACCAACAACTAGTAGCTCTCTACTCCACTTGGGTAAGATGCCTGGGTGGACGCTGGGAGCAACGACAAGGCTCAACCAGGCTTCGGCTTGGGGGAGCACCGAAGATCCCTGACCCTTGCTGTGGCCTTCTGGCTCGGAGGGACGGGGTTGATTTTTGGGGACCCTCTCCTCACGGAGGGGTCCACACGAATCCTAGCCTTTGCACTGTTTTTGGTGTGACTTCGGTCATGCATTTTTTGCGGTGCTTTGGAAAGCTTCATTAAATCAAAATCTGTTCTTATCAGTTTAATATCTGATACGTCCCCTATCTGGGGACCATATATTAAATGGATTTTTAGAACAGGGAGATGGAAAAAGAGCTTGCTCTGTCCACTCCACGCATTGACCTGGTATTGCAGTACCTCCAGGAACGGTGCACCCCTTCTTAACCCAGTTTCCAAAAGCAGAACTCAATTCACCTGATTCATATTAGCCCGATTTAATGAATTGGAAGAAAGCATACGTCTTCATATGCACCTCAATTTGGCCCATTCACTTTTCACACTTCCTCCTTTTGTTTTTTATCTTTCACACTTTTGACTTTCTTTATTCATCCAAATAGCAAACTCATCACCACTCAACCTGACCAACTCGGCTATGTCCCCGTGCTGCAGTTCTCTGTCTTATCTAGATCATTTGCAATTGAATGGAATAGATCCCTTTTGGACAAAGTGGATTCACCTGCTGCTGCAGTGACCACAGGTGTGATAACATCTAGAATTGGCATCTGGTGCGATCTCTCCGCTTCCACTCCAAAGAAAGTTACCTGTTTATTCCTATCATGCATTGGTTTTTGGGGTTTTCTTTGAGTAATGATGATCTCTTTAGTAGTCTGTTGGCGCCCTCTCCTGGAGGAATAGTTTGCTTGCTCTTGGACATTCTAAAAGAGAGGTCATGATAGACATTGAGCTTCTGAGCTCAATTGGGGACAGTCATGGGTGATGAATGTTTGCAACCTACTGCGAAGCCTCATACCGCAATATAAGGAACGTCAAATACTAAGAAAGGGCGGCCTATGAAAGAATTACTACTTTCAATAAGTACACTTAAACGGCTAATTGGGAATAGAAAAACTGTAAAAAGCCCTCTGAGAAAGCCCCCCTCTAACCTTTGATAGTAAGCTTTTCTGTAGTCTGCCTGTTGATGTATTTTCCGTTTGAACTGTGCACAACATGAAGAGACGGAACACTGGCGGCTTGTCACAATGCCCCCCGATGACATCACAATAGCGCTGCTGCCTAGAAAACAAGCTGCGCAGAAGAAGTTGTTCTTTGGGTGGGAGGGTGGGCTAGTGGAAGGAGGGGGCAATCTCTTTTTTTCCCGGGTGGTAGGGGGATGACAGGAGAAGGGAAGCGGGTGGTGAGAAAGGTACAGAGGGCAGGGTTTGGGGGCTGGGAAGGAAAGGGAAAAGATTAGGGTTTGGGGATGATGAAAGGGCTTTCTACGGGTAAGGATGGCAAAGGGTGGCAGTGACGGAAAGTCAGGCAACCTGTCCTGTCCGTCTTTTTGTATCGTGAATTGGAAAGACTGCAAGGGGGAGGGGAGTTGCTTGCGCCCTAAAGGAGGAGTTATTCAGATTCATTGCAGTGGGCGGCGGCTGCAAAACGCACCATTCTTCTTGTTTTGGCTCTGCAAAGCAGCCTTTTCAAGGGTTGGCTTGGGTGACAAAATGTCTTGTGTAGGCGTGGGTTTGTCTCCCTCTCGCTCTCTCTCCCTAAGATGTGTCCGGCATAGGCCAGGGTGCCACTCGAGGCCCAAACCAATTCTGGTTATCGCTTCTCGGCCTTTTGGCTAAGATCAAGTGTAGTATCTGTTCTTATCAGTTTAATATCTGATACGTCCCCTATCTGGGGACCATATATTAAATGGATTTTTAGAACAGGGAGATGGAAAAAGAGCTTGCTCTGTCCACTCCACGCATTGACCTGGTATTGCAGTACCTCCAGGAACGGTGCACCCCTTCTTAACCCAGTTTCCAAAAGCAGAACTCAATTCACCTGATTCATATTAGCCCGATTTAATGAATTGGAAGAAAGCATACGTCTTCATATGCACCTCAATTTGGCCCATTCACTTTTCACACTTCCTCCTTTTGTTTTTTATCTTTCACACTTTTGACTTTCTTTATTCATCCAAATAGCAAACTCATCACCACTCAACCTGACCAACTCGGCTATGTCCCCGTGCTGCAGTTCTCTGTCTTATCTAGATCATTTGCAATTGAATGGAATAGATCCCTTTTGGACAAAGTGGATTCACCTGCTGCTGCAGTGACCACAGGTGTGATAACATCTAGAATTGGCATCTGGTGCGATCTCTCCGCTTCCACTCCAAAGAAAGTTACCTGTTTATTCCTATCATGCATTGGTTTTTGGGGTTTTCTTTGAGTAATGATGATCTCTTTAGTAGTCTGTTGGCGCCCTCTCCTGGAGGAATAGTTTGCTTGCTCTTGGACATTCTAAAAGAGAGGTCATGATAGACATTGAGCTTCTGAGCTCAATTGGGGACAGTCATGGGTGATGAATGTTTGCAACCTACTGCGAAGCCTCATACCGCAATATAAGGAACGTCAAATACTAAGAAAGGGCGGCCTATGAAAGAATTACTACTTTCAATAAGTACACTTAAACGGCTAATTGGGAATAGAAAAACTGTAAAAAGCCCTCTGAGAAAGCCCCCCTCTAACCTTTGATAGTAAGCTTTTCTGTAGTCTGCCTGTTGATGTATTTTCCGTTTGAACTGTGCACAACATGAAGAGACGGAACACTGGCGGCTTGTCACAATGCCCCCCGATGACATCACAATAGCGCTGCTGCCTAGAAAACAAGCTGCGCAGAAGAAGTTGTTCTTTGGGTGGGAGGGTGGGCTAGTGGAAGGAGGGGGCAATCTCTTTTTTTCCCGGGTGGTAGGGGGATGACAGGAGAAGGGAAGCGGGTGGTGAGAAAGGTACAGAGGGCAGGGTTTGGGGGCTGGGAAGGAAAGGGAAAAGATTAGGGTTTGGGGATGATGAAAGGGCTTTCTACGGGTAAGGATGGCAAAGGGTGGCAGTGACGGAAAGTCAGGCAACCTGTCCTGTCCGTCTTTTTGTATCGTGAATTGGAAAGACTGCAAGGGGGAGGGGAGTTGCTTGCGCCCTAAAGGAGGAGTTATTCAGATTCATTGCAGTGGGCGGCGGCTGCAAAACGCACCATTCTTCTTGTTTTGGCTCTGCAAAGCAGCCTTTTCAAGGGTTGGCTTGGGTGACAAAATGTCTTGTGTAGGCGTGGGTTTGTCTCCCTCTCGCTCTCTCTCCCTAAGATGTGTCCGGCATAGGCCAGGGTGCCACTCGAGGCCCAAACCAATTCTGGTTATCGCTTCTCGGCCTTTTGGCTAAGATCAAGTGTAGTATCGTTCGAAAAGGTGGTTTAAGGCTCCGGCCACCTTAGTACAATGATGCAATGCACACTGGAAGGTTGCACTTGTTAGTACTTTGGGAGGATAGTATATCCATCTAGAGGAAACCATGGCCCTACCAGGATTGAGGCTATTAGACTGAGTAAGTGTGGGGGTTATGGTGCAATGTGCCCCAGGAATGGACACCCTGGAGGGAGTCTGAACTTGCTAGGTTGGGACCCTGGTAAGCCTCAGACTCTGTCGCACGCCGCGCCTTGCCTATTCATACTTTCCAAGCATATTGCCCTATCCTGGCCTTCTGGCTAAGAAGGGAAATTTTTATAATCCCGGTCGGAAGTCCGGTCAGCTTTGGGCTGAGAAACCAACACCCGGTTGGAGGTCCGGTTAGCCTTGGGCTGAGAAACCAACACCCGGTTGGAGGTCCGGTCAGCCTTGGGCTGAGAAACCAACACCCGGTTGGAGGTCCGGTCAGCCTTGGGCTGAGAAACCAACACCGGTTGACGGTCCGGGCAGTCTCGGCTGCGAAACCAACGACTAGTAGCTCCCTACTCCACTTGGGTAAGATGCCTCGGTGGACGCTGGGAGCAACAACAAGGCTCAACCAGGCTTCGGCTTGGGGGAGCACCGAAGATCCCTGACCCTCGCTGTGGCCTTCTGGCTCGGAGGGACGGGGTTGATTTTTGGGGATCCTCTTCTCACGGAGGGGTCCACACGAATCCTAGCCTTTGCACTGTTTTTGGTGTGACTTCGGTCATGCATTTTTGCGGTGCTTTGGAAAGCTTCATTAAATCAAAAATCTGTTCTTATCAGTTTAATATCTGATACGTCCCCTATCTGGGGACCATATATTAAATGGATTTTTAGAACAGGGAGATGGAAAAAGAGCTTGCTCTGTCCACTCCACGCATTGACCTGGTATTGCAGTACCTCCAGGAACGGTGCACCCCTTCTTAACCCAGTTTCCAAAAGCAGAACTCAATTCACCTGATTCATATTAGCCCGATTTAATGAATTGGAAGAAAGCATACGTCTTCATATGCACCTCAATTTGGCCCATTCACTTTTCACACTTCCTCCTTTTGTTTTTTATCTTTCACACTTTTGACTTTCTTTATTCATCCAAATAGCAAACTCATCACCACTCAACCTGACCAACTCGGCTATGTCCCCGTGCTGCAGTTCTCTGTCTTATCTAGATCATTTGCAATTGAATGGAATAGATCCCTTTTGGACAAAGTGGATTCACCTGCTGCTGCAGTGACCACAGGTGTGATAACATCTAGAATTGGCATCTGGTGCGATCTCTCCGCTTCCACTCCAAAGAAAGTTACCTGTTTATTCCTATCATGCATTGGTTTTTGGGGTTTTCTTTGAGTAATGATGATCTCTTTAGTAGTCTGTTGGCGCCCTCTCCTGGAGGAATAGTTTGCTTGCTCTTGGACATTCTAAAAGAGAGGTCATGATAGACATTGAGCTTCTGAGCTCAATTGGGGACAGTCATGGGTGATGAATGTTTGCAACCTACTGCGAAGCCTCATACCGCAATATAAGGAACGTCAAATACTAAGAAAGGGCGGCCTATGAAAGAATTACTACTTTCAATAAGTACACTTAAACGGCTAATTGGGAATAGAAAAACTGTAAAAAGCCCTCTGAGAAAGCCCCCCTCTAACCTTTGATAGTAAGCTTTTCTGTAGTCTGCCTGTTGATGTATTTTCCGTTTGAACTGTGCACAACATGAAGAGACGGAACACTGGCGGCTTGTCACAATGCCCCCCGATGACATCACAATAGCGCTGCTGCCTAGAAAACAAGCTGCGCAGAAGAAGTTGTTCTTTGGGTGGGAGGGTGGGCTAGTGGAAGGAGGGGGCAATCTCTTTTTTTCCCGGGTGGTAGGGGGATGACAGGAGAAGGGAAGCGGGTGGTGAGAAAGGTACAGAGGGCAGGGTTTGGGGGCTGGGAAGGAAAGGGAAAAGATTAGGGTTTGGGGATGATGAAAGGGCTTTCTACGGGTTAGGATGGCAAAGGGTGGCAGTGACGGAAAGTCAGGCAACCTGTCCTGTCCGTCTTTTTGTATCGTGAATTGGAAAGACTGCAAGGGGGAGGGGAGTTGCTTGCGCCCTAAAGGAGGAGTTATTCAGATTCATTGCAGTGGGCGGCGGCTGCAAAACGCACCATTCTTCTTGTTTTGGCTCTGCAAAGCAGCCTTTTCAAGGGTTGGCTTGGGTGACAAAATGTCTTGTGTAGGCGTGGGTTTGTCTCCCTCTCGCTCTCTCTCCCTAAGATGTGTCCGGCATAGGCCAGGGTGCCACTCGAGGCCCAAACCAATTCTGGTTATCGCTTCTCGGCCTTTTGGCTAAGATCAAGTGTAGTGTTGTTCGAAGAGGTGGTTTAAGCTCCAGGCCACCTTAGTACAATGATACAATGCACACTGGAAGGTTGCGCTTGCTAGTACTCTGGGTGGATAGTATATTCATCTAGAGGAAAACATGGCCCTACCAGGATCAAGGCTATTAGACTGAGTAAGGGTGGGGGGCTATGGTACAACGTGCCCCAGGACTGACGACCCTGGAGTGAGTCTGAGCTTGCTGGCTTGGGACCCCGGCAAGCCTTGGGCTCTGTAGCACACCGTACCTTGCCTTTTCATACTTTTTGAGCATATTACCCTATCCCGGCCTTCTGGCTAGGAAGGGAAATTTTTACAATCCCGGTCGGAGGTCTGGTCAGCTTTGGGCTGAGAAACTAACACCCAGTTGGAGGTCTGGGTCAGCTTCGGCTGAGAAACCAACACCCGGTTGGAGGTCTGGGTCAGCTTCGGCTGAGAAACCAACACCCGGTTGGAGGTCCGGTTAGCCTTGGGCTGAGAAACCAACACCGGTTGACGGTCCGGGCAGTTTCGGCTGCGAAACCAACAACTAGTAGCTCTCTACTCCACTTGGGTAAGATGCCTGGGTGGACGCTGGGAGCAACGACAAGGCTCAACCAGGCTTCGGCTTGGGGGAGCACCGAAGATCCCTGACCCTTGCTGTGGCCTTCTGGCTCGGAGGGACGGGGTTGATTTTTGGGGACCCTCTCCTCACGGTGGGGTCCACACGAATCCTAGCCTTTGCACTGTTTTTGGTGTGACTTCGGTCATGCATTTTTTGTGGTGCTTTGGAAAGCTTCATTAAATCAAAAAATCTGTTCTTATCAGTTTAATATCTGATACGTCCCCTATCTGGGGACCATATATTAAATGGATTTTTAGAACAGGGAGATGGAAAAAGAGCTTGCTCTGTCCACTCCACGCATTGACCTGGTATTGCAGTACCTCCAGGAACGGTGCACCCCTTCTTAACCCAGTTTCCAAAAGCAGAACTCAATTCACCTGATTCATATTAGCCCGATTTAATGAATTGGAAGAAAGCATACGTCTTCATATGCACCTCAATTTGGCCCATTCACTTTTCACACTTCCTCCTTTTGTTTTTTATCTTTCACACTTTTGACTTTCTTTATTCATCCAAATAGCAAACTCATCACCACTCAACCTGACCAACTCGGCTATGTCCCCGTGCTGCAGTTCTCTGTCTTATCTAGATCATTTGCAATTGAATGGAATAGATCCCTTTTGGACAAAGTGGATTCACCTGCTGCTGCAGTGACCACAGGTGTGATAACATCTAGAATTGGCATCTGGTGCGATCTCTCCGCTTCCACTCCAAAGAAAGTTACCTGTTTATTCCTATCATGCATTGGTTTTTGGGGTTTTCTTTGAGTAATGATGATCTCTTTAGTAGTCTGTTGGCGCCCTCTCCTGGAGGAATAGTTTGCTTGCTCTTGGACATTCTAAAAGAGAGGTCATGATAGACATTGAGCTTCTGAGCTCAATTGGGGACAGTCATGGGTGATGAATGTTTGCAACCTACTGCGAAGCCTCATACCGCAATATAAGGAACGTCAAATACTAAGAAAGGGCGGCCTATGAAAGAATTACTACTTTCAATAAGTACACTTAAACGGCTAATTGGGAATAGAAAAACTGTAAAAAGCCCTCTGAGAAAGCCCCCCTCTAACCTTTGATAGTAAGCTTTTCTGTAGTCTGCCTGTTGATGTATTTTCCGTTTGAACTGTGCACAACATGAAGAGACGGAACACTGGCGGCTTGTCACAATGCCCCCCGATGACATCACAATAGCGCTGCTGCCTAGAAAACAAGCTGCGCAGAAGAAGTTGTTCTTTGGGTGGGAGGGTGGGCTAGTGGAAGGAGGGGGCAATCTCTTTTTTTCCCGGGTGGTAGGGGGATGACAGGAGAAGGGAAGCGGGTGGTGAGAAAGGTACAGAGGGCAGGGTTTGGGGGCTGGGAAGGAAAGGGAAAAGATTAGGGTTTGGGGATGATGAAAGGGCTTTCTACGGGTAAGGATGGCAAAGGGTGGCAGTGACGGAAAGTCAGGCAACCTGTCCTGTCCGTCTTTTTGTATCGTGAATTGGAAAGACTGCAAGGGGGAGGGGAGTTGCTTGCGCCCTAAAGGAGGAGTTATTCAGATTCATTGCAGTGGGCGGCGGCTGCAAAACGCACCATTCTTCTTGTTTTGGCTCTGCAAAGCAGCCTTTTCAAGGGTTGGCTTGGGTGACAAAATGTCTTGTGTAGGCGTGGGTTTGTCTCCCTCTCGCTCTCTCTCCCTAAGATGTGTCCGGCATAGGCCAGGGTGCCACTCGAGGCCCAAACCAATTCTGGTTATCGCTTCTCGGCCTTTTGGCTAAGATCAAGTGTAGTATCTGTTCTTATCAGTTTAATATCTGATACGTCCCCTATCTGGGGACCATATATTAAATGGATTTTTAGAACAGGGAGATGGAAAAAGAGCTTGCTCTGTCCACTCCACGCATTGACCTGGTATTGCAGTACCTCCAGGAACGGTGCACCCCTTCTTAACCCAGTTTCCAAAAGCAGAACTCAATTCACCTGATTCATATTAGCCCGATTTAATGAATTGGAAGAAAGCATACGTCTTCATATGCACCTCAATTTGGCCCATTCACTTTTCACACTTCCTCCTTTTGTTTTTTATCTTTCACACTTTTGACTTTCTTTATTCATCCAAATAGCAAACTCATCACCACTCAACCTGACCAACTCGGCTATGTCCCCGTGCTGCAGTTCTCTGTCTTATCTAGATCATTTGCAATTGAATGGAATAGATCCCTTTTGGACAAAGTGGATTCACCTGCTGCTGCAGTGACCACAGGTGTGATAACATCTAGAATTGGCATCTGGTGCGATCTCTCCGCTTCCACTCCAAAGAAAGTTACCTGTTTATTCCTATCATGCATTGGTTTTTGGGGTTTTCTTTGAGTAATGATGATCTCTTTAGTAGTCTGTTGGCGCCCTCTCCTGGAGGAATAGTTTGCTTGCTCTTGGACATTCTAAAAGAGAGGTCATGATAGACATTGAGCTTCTGAGCTCAATTGGGGACAGTCATGGGTGATGAATGTTTGCAACCTACTGCGAAGCCTCATACCGCAATATAAGGAACGTCAAATACTAAGAAAGGGCGGCCTATGAAAGAATTACTACTTTCAATAAGTACACTTAAACGGCTAATTGGGAATAGAAAAACTGTAAAAAGCCCTCTGAGAAAGCCCCCCTCTAACCTTTGATAGTAAGCTTTTCTGTAGTCTGCCTGTTGATGTATTTTCCGTTTGAACTGTGCACAACATGAAGAGACGGAACACTGGCGGCTTGTCACAATGCCCCCCGATGACATCACAATAGCGCTGCTGCCTAGAAAACAAGCTGCACAGAAGAAGTTGTTCTTTGGGTGGGAGGGTGGGCTAGTGGAAGGAGGGGGCAATCTCTTTTTTTCCCGGGTGGTAGGGGGATGACAGGAGAAGGGAAGCGGGTGGTGAGAAAGGTACAGAGGGCAGGGTTTGGGGGCTGGGAAGGAAAGGGAAAAGATTAGGGTTTGGGGATGATGAAAGGGCTTTCTACGGGTAAGGATGGCAAAGGGTGGCAGTGACGGAAAGTCAGGCAACCTGTCCTGTCCGTCTTTTTGTATCGTGAATTGGAAAGACTGCAAGGGGGAGGGGAGTTGCTTGCGCCCTAAAGGAGGAGTTATTCAGATTCATTGCAGTGGGCGGCGGCTGCAAAACGCACCATTCTTCTTGTTTTGGCTCTGCAAAGCAGCCTTTTCAAGGGTTGGCTTGGGTGACAAAATGTCTTGTGTAGGCGTGGGTTTGTCTCCCTCTCGCTCTCTCTCCCTAAGATGTGTCCGGCATAGGCCAGGGTGCCACTCGAGGCCCAAACCAATTCTGGTTATCGCTTCTCGGCCTTTTGGCTAAGATCAAGTGTAGTATCTGTTCTTATCAGTTTAATATCTGATACGTCCCCTATCTGGGGACCATATATTAAATGGATTTTTAGAACAGGGAGATGGAAAAAGAGCTTGCTCTGTCCACTCCACGCATTGACCTGGTATTGCAGTACCTCCAGGAACGGTGCACCCCTTCTTAACCCAGTTTCCAAAAGCAGAACTCAATTCACCTGATTCATATTAGCCCGATTTAATGAATTGGAAGAAAGCATACGTCTTCATATGCACCTCAATTTGGCCCATTCACTTTTCACACTTCCTCCTTTTGTTTTTTATCTTTCACACTTTTGACTTTCTTTATTCATCCAAATAGCAAACTCATCACCACTCAACCTGACCAACTCGGCTATGTCCCCCTGCTGCAGTTCTCTGTCTTATCTAGATCATTTGCAATTGAATGGAATAGATCCCTTTTGGACAAAGTGGATTCACCTGCTGCTGCAGTGACCACAGGTGTGATAACATCTAGAATTGGCATCTGGTGCGATCTCTCCGCTTCCACTCCAAAGAAAGTTACCTGTTTATTCCTATCATGCATTGGTTTTTGGGGTTTTCTTTGAGTAATGATGATCTCTTTAGTAGTCTGTTGGCGCCCTCTCCTGGAGGAATAGTTTGCTTGCTCTTGGACATTCTAAAAGAGAGGTCATGATAGACATTGAGCTTCTGAGCTCAATTGGGGACAGTCATGGGTGATGAATGTTTGCAACCTACTGCGAAGCCTCATACCGCAATATAAGGAACGTCAAATACTAAGAAAGGGCGGCCTATGAAAGAATTACTACTTTCAATAAGTACACTTAAACGGCTAATTGGGAATAGAAAAACTGTAAAAAGCCCTCTGAGAAAGCCCCCCTCTAACCTTTGATAGTAAGCTTTTCTGTAGTCTGCCTGTTGATGTATTTTCCGTTTGAACTGTGCACAACATGAAGAGACGGAACACTGGCGGCTTGTCACAATGCCCCCCGATGACATCACAATAGCGCTGCTGCCTAGAAAACAAGCTGCGCAGAAGAAGTTGTTCTTTGGGTGGGAGGGTGGGCTAGTGGAAGGAGGGGGCAATCTCTTTTTTTCCCGGGTGGTAGGGGGATGACAGGAGAAGGGAAGCGGGTGGTGAGAAAGGTACAGAGGGCAGGGTTTGGGGGCTGGGAAGGAAAGGGAAAAGATTAGGGTTTGGGGATGATGAAAGGGCTTTCTACGGGTAAGGATGGCAAAGGGTGGCAGTGACGGAAAGTCAGGCAACCTGTCCTGTCCGTCTTTTTGTATCGTGAATTGGAAAGACTGCAAGGGGGAGGGGAGTTGCTTGCGCCCTAAAGGAGGAGTTATTCAGATTCATTGCAGTGGGCGGCGGCTGCAAAACGCACCATTCTTCTTGTTTTGGCTCTGCAAAGCAGCCTTTTCAAGGGTTGGCTTGGGTGACAAAATGTCTTGTGTAGGCGTGGGTTTGTCTCCCTCTCGCTCTCTCTCCCTAAGATGTGTCCGGCATAGGCCAGGGTGCCACTCGAGGCCCAAACCAATTCTGGTTATCGCTTCTCGGCCTTTTGGCTAAGATCAAGTGTAGTATCTGTTCTTATCAGTTTAATATCTGATATGTCCCCTATCTGGGGACCATATATTAAATGGATTTTTAGAACAGGGAGATGGAAAAAGAGCTTGCTCTGTCCACTCCACGCATTGACCTGGTATTGCAGTACCTCCAGGAACGGTGCACCCCTTCTTAACCCAGTTTCCAAAAGCAGAACTCAATTCACCTGATTCATATTAGCCCGATTTAATGAATTGGAAGAAAGCATACGTCTTCATATGCACCTCAATTTGGCCCATTCACTTTTCACACTTCCTCCTTTTGTTTTTTATCTTTCACACTTTTGACTTTCTTTATTCATCCAAATAGCAAACTCATCACCACTCAACCTGACCAACTCGGCTATGTCCCCGTGCTGCAGTTCTCTGTCTTATCTAGATCATTTGCAATTGAATGGAATAGATCCCTTTTGGACAAAGTGGATTCACCTGCTGCTGCAGTGACCACAGGTGTGATAACATCTAGAATTGGCATCTGGTGCGATCTCTCCGCTTCCACTCCAAAGAAAGTTACCTGTTTATTCCTATCATGCATTGGTTTTTGGGGTTTTCTTTGAGTAATGATGATCTCTTTAGTAGTCTGTTGGCGCCCTCTCCTGGAGGAATAGTTTGCTTGCTCTTGGACATTCTAAAAGAGAGGTCATGATAGACATTGAGCTTCTGAGCTCAATTGGGGACAGTCATGGGTGATGAATGTTTGCAACCTACTGCGAAGCCTCATACCGCAATATAAGGAACGTCAAATACTAAGAAAGGGCGGCCTATGAAAGAATTACTACTTTCAATAAGTACACTTAAACGGCTAATTGGGAATAGAAAAACTGTAAAAAGCCCTCTGAGAAAGCCCCCCTCTAACCTTTGATAGTAAGCTTTTCTGTAGTCTGCCTGTTGATGTATTTTCCGTTTGAACTGTGCACAACATGAAGAGACGGAACACTGGCGGCTTGTCACAATGCCCCCCGATGACATCACAATAGCGCTGCTGCCTAGAAAACAAGCTGCGCAGAAGAAGTTGTTCTTTGGGTGGGAGGGTGGGCTAGTGGAAGGAGGGGGCAATCTCTTTTTTTCCCGGGTGGTAGGGGGATGACAGGAGAAGGGAAGCGGGTGGTGAGAAAGGTACAGAGGGCAGGGTTTGGGGGCTGGGAAGGAAAGGGAAAAGATTAGGGTTTGGGGATGATGAAAGGGCTTTCTACGGGTAAGGATGGCAAAGGGTGGCAGTGACGGAAAGTCAGGCAACCTGTCCTGTCCGTCTTTTTGTATCGTGAATTGGAAAGACTGCAAGGGGGAGGGGAGTTGCTTGCGCCCTAAAGGAGGAGTTATTCAGATTCATTGCAGTGGGCGGCGGCTGCAAAACGCACCATTCTTCTTGTTTTGGCTCTGCAAAGCAGCCTTTTCAAGGGTTGGCTTGGGTGACAAAATGTCTTGTGTAGGCGTGGGTTTGTCTCCCTCTCGCTCTCTCTCCCTAAGATGTGTCCGGCATAGGCCAGGGTGCCACTCGAGGCCCAAACCAATTCTGGTTATCGCTTCTCGGCCTTTTGGCTAAGATCAAGTGTAGTATCTGTTCTTATCAGTTTAATATCTGATACGTCCCCTATCTGGGGACCATATATTAAATGGATTTTTAGAACAGGGAGATGGAAAAAGAGCTTGCTCTGTCCACTCCACGCATTGACCTGGTATTGCAGTACCTCCAGGAACGGTGCACCCCTTCTTAACCCAGTTTCCAAAAGCAGAACTCAATTCACCTGATTCATATTAGCCCGATTTAATGAATTGGAAGAAAGCATACGTCTTCATATGCACCTCAATTTGGCCCATTCACTTTTCACACTTCCTCCTTTTGTTTTTTATCTTTCACACTTTTGACTTTCTTTATTCATCCAAATAGCAAACTCATCACCACTCAACCTGACCAACTCGGCTATGTCCCCGTGCTGCAGTTCTCTGTCTTATCTAGATCATTTGCAATTGAATGGAATAGATCCCTTTTGGACAAAGTGGATTCACCTGCTGCTGCAGTGACCACAGGTGTGATAACATCTAGAATTGGCATCTGGTGCGATCTCTCCGCTTCCACTCCAAAGAAAGTTACCTGTTTATTCCTATCATGCATTGGTTTTTGGGGTTTTCTTTGAGTAATGATGATCTCTTTAGTAGTCTGTTGGCGCCCTCTCCTGGAGGAATAGTTTGCTTGCTCTTGGACATTCTAAAAGAGAGGTCATGATAGACATTGAGCTTCTGAGCTCAATTGGGGACAGTCATGGGTGATGAATGTTTGCAACCTACTGCGAAGCCTCATACCGCAATATAAGGAACGTCAAATACTAAGAAAGGGCGGCCTATGAAAGAATTACTACTTTCAATAAGTACACTTAAACGGCTAATTGGGAATAGAAAAACTGTAAAAAGCCCTCTGAGAAAGCCCCCCTCTAACCTTTGATAGTAAGCTTTTCTGTAGTCTGCCTGTTGATGTATTTTCCGTTTGAACTGTGCACAACATGAAGAGACGGAACACTGGCGGCTTGTCACAATGCCCCCCGATGACATCACAATAGCGCTGCTGCCTAGAAAACAAGCTGCGCAGAAGAAGTTGTTCTTTGGGTGGGAGGGTGGGCTAGTGGAAGGAGGGGGCAATCTCTTTTTTTCCCGGGTGGTAGGGGGATGACAGGAGAAGGGAAGCGGGTGGTGAGAAAGGTACAGAGGGCAGGGTTTGGGGGCTGGGAAGGAAAGGGAAAAGATTAGGGTTTGGGGATGATGAAAGGGCTTTCTACGGGTAAGGATGGCAAAGGGTGGCAGTGACGGAAAGTCAGGCAACCTGTCCTGTCCGTCTTTTTGTATCGTGAATTGGAAAGACTGCAAGGGGGAGGGGAGTTGCTTGCGCCCTAAAGGAGGAGTTATTCAGATTCATTGCAGTGGGCGGCGGCTGCAAAACGCACCATTCTTCTTGTTTTGGCTCTGCAAAGCAGCCTTTTCAAGGGTTGGCTTGGGTGACAAAATGTCTTGTGTAGGCGTGGGTTTGTCTCCCTCTCGCTCTCTCTCCCTAAGATGTGTCCGGCATAGGCCAGGGTGCCACTCGAGGCCCAAACCAATTCTGGTTATCGCTTCTCGGCCTTTTGGCTAAGATCAAGTGTAGTGTTGTTCGAAGAGGTGGTTTAAGCTCCAGGCCACCTTAGTACAATGATACAATGCACACTGGAAGGTTGCGCTTGCTAGTACTCTGGGTGGATAGTATATTCATCTAGAGGAAAACATGGCCCTACCAGGATCGAGGCTATTAGACTGAGTAAGGTTGGGGGGCTATGGTACAACGTGCCCCAGGACTGACGACCCTGGAGTGAGTCTGAGCTTGCTGGCTTGGGACCCCGGCAAGCCTTGGGCTCTGTAGCACACCGTACCTTGCCTTTTCATACTTTTTGAGCATATTACCCTATCCCGGCCTTCTGGCTAGGAAGGGAAATTTTTATAATCCCGGTCGGAGGTCTGGTCAGCTTTGGGCTGAGAAACTAACACCCGGTTGGAGGTCCGGGTCAGCTTCGGCTGAGAAACCAACACCCGGTTGGAGGTCTGGGTCAGCTTCGGCTGAGAAACCAACACCCGGTTGGAGGTCCGGTTAGCCTTGGGCTGAGAAACCAACACCGGTTGACGGTCCGGGCAGTTTCGGCTGCGAAACCAACAACTAGTAGCTCTCTACTCCACTTGGGTAAGATGCCTGGGTGGACGCTGGGAGCAACGACAAGGCTCAACCAGGCTTCGTCTTGGGGGAGCACCGAAGATCCCTGACCCTTGCTGTGGCCTTCTGGCTCGGAGGGACGGGGTTGATTTTTGGGGACCCTCTCCTCACGGTGGGGTCCACACGAATCCTAGCCTTTGCACTGTTTTTGGTGTGACTTCGGTCATGCATTTTTTGTGGTGCTTTGGAAAGCTTCATTAAATCAAAAATCTGTTCTTATCAGTTTAATATCTGATACGTCCCCTATCTGGGGACCATATATTAAATGGATTTTTAGAACAGGGAGATGGAAAAAGAGCTTGCTCTGTCCACTCCACGCATTGACCTGGTATTGCAGTACCTCCAGGAACGGTGCACCCCTTCTTAACCCAGTTTCCAAAAGCAGAACTCAATTCACCTGATTCATATTAGCCCGATTTAATGAATTGGAAGAAAGCATACGTCTTCATATGCACCTCAATTTGGCCCATTCACTTTTCACACTTCCTCCTTTTGTTTTTTATCTTTCACACTTTTGACTTTCTTTATTCATCCAAATAGCAAACTCATCACCACTCAACCTGACCAACTCGGCTATGTCCCCGTGCTGCAGTTCTCTGTCTTATCTAGATCATTTGCAATTGAATGGAATAGATCCCTTTTGGACAAAGTGGATTCACCTGCTGCTGCAGTGACCACAGGTGTGATAACATCTAGAATTGGCATCTGGTGCGATCTCTCCGCTTCCACTCCAAAGAAAGTTACCTGTTTATTCCTATCATGCATTGGTTTTTGGGGTTTTCTTTGAGTAATGATGATCTCTTTAGTAGTCTGTTGGCGCCCTCTCCTGGAGGAATAGTTTGCTTGCTCTTGGACATTCTAAAAGAGAGGTCATGATAGACATTGAGCTTCTGAGCTCAATTGGGGA
Source organism: Anomaloglossus baeobatrachus (assembly GCF_048569485.1). Classification (NCBI taxonomy): domain Eukaryota; kingdom Metazoa; phylum Chordata; class Amphibia; order Anura; family Aromobatidae; genus Anomaloglossus; species Anomaloglossus baeobatrachus. Next base: position 69,678 of record NW_027442657.1, on the reverse strand, counting down.
CAGTCATGGGTGATGAATGTTTGCAACCTACTGCGAAGCCTCATACCGCAATATAAGGAACGTCAAATACTAAGAAAGGGCGGCCTATGAAAGAATTACTACTTTCAATAAGTACACTTAAACGGCTAATTGGGAATAGAAAAACTGTAAAAAGCCCTCTGAGAAAGCCCCCCTCTAACCTTTGATAGTAAGCTTTTCTGTAGTCTGCCTGTTGATGTATTTTCCGTTTGAACTGTGCACAACATGAAGAGACGGAACACTGGCGGCTTGTCACAATGCCCCCCGATGACATCACAATAGCGCTGCTGCCTAGAAAACAAGCTGCGCAGAAGAAGTTGTTCTTTGGGTGGGAGGGTGGGCTAGTGGAAGGAGGGGGCAATCTCTTTTTTTCCCGGGTGGTAGGGGGATGACAGGAGAAGGGAAGCGGGTGGTGAGAAAGGTACAGAGGGCAGGGTTTGGGGGCTGGGAAGGAAAGGGAAAAGATTAGGGTTTGGGGATGATGAAAGGGCTTTCTACGGGTAAGGATGGCAAAGGGTGGCAGTGACGGAAAGTCAGGCAACCTGTCCTGTCCGTCTTTTTGTATCGTGAATTGGAAAGACTGCAAGGGGGAGGGGAGTTGCTTGCGCCCTAAAGGAGGAGTTATTCAGATTCATTGCAGTGGGCGGCGGCTGCAAAACGCACCATTCTTCTTGTTTTGGCTCTGCAAAGCAGCCTTTTCAAGGGTTGGCTTGGGTGACAAAATGTCTTGTGTAGGCGTGGGTTTGTCTCCCTCTCGCTCTCTCTCCCTAAGATGTGTCCGGCATAGGCCAGGGTGCCACTCGAGGCCCAAACCAATTCTGGTTATCGCTTCTCGGCCTTTTGGCTAAGATCAAGTGTAGTATCTGTTCTTATCAGAACAAACTGAGCTAGCTACACTTGACGAGATACGATCAGGGAGACAAGCTCCGAAGCCCAGCCGAGACCGGAAGAGGGAGATCGGACGGAAGAAGAGCTTGGCAGAAAGAAGCAAGAAGACGAAGGCTCGGAGAAGACTTGGGGAGACCAGAGGAACTTCGAGGAGGAACACAGCGGGAGAAGACACCCGGAGAAGAATCCAAGATCCAGCTCCGGGAACTCAAGCAGGAACCAGCCATGGCAAGCAAGCCAGAGAAGGCAGCCAAGAAGGCTCAGGACCCAGGGACCTCCAGGAAGGCTCATCCAGAGGCTTCTTCGGCCCAAGAGGCCCCTACCTCCGACGCCAGCCAGCCGGAGGGAGCCCGGACGCCGCCTGAAAAGGCTCCAACCCTGGAGCCTTGGATGCGGCAGACGGTCGCCCTGAAGCTGAAGGCGGTGGATGGTAGGTTGCCGGACATGTCCAGCGACGTGTTCTGCAAGAAGATGATTCTGGATCAGGGCTTCTCCAGGGCGGAAACCCTGAGTGTCCAGACCTTCATGACTGGCATTTTTCTGGTAACCTTTGCCACGGTGAATGCCTGCAGGAGATACTGGGAGGCGATGAACGCAGCGATGCCGGACTCCCCTTTTCATTCTTTTTTAGGATCCTGTCCTATACAGAGGGATGAGAAGAGGATCACGGTCTCCATGCGGAACCCGCACACCCCAGGAAGAGACATCTCCACGTTCCTGGGACGTCTCTGCACAGTGGTGAGGGAGCCATCCCACATCCTTAACGGCAACGGATTCTGGACGGGTAAGTGGTCAGTAACCGTTCGACTCTACAGGGAACCAGCATCCGAGGATGGTCTCCAGCACCTGCCCCCGACATTCTCTCTGGGAAACTCCTTTGGTCTCATCTACTACCCGGACATGCCACACAACTGCAGGAAATGTGGCGGGAAAGGGCATTCGATGAAGACCTGCAAGGAGGACGCCTGCAGGGTTTGCCGGGTGACAGGACACAGCTCCAAGGACTGCCCAAAGAAGAAGACTTGCAACCTATGTGGACAGGCGGACCACCTTTACAAGGACTGCCCACAGCGGGAGAAATCCTGGGCAAGGGTTGCCGCGGCGACCCAGTATCGGGTAGTCACAGCTTCGTCGACCAAGGCAGCTACGACCAAGGCCACAGAGGCCAAGGACAAGGCGGCCAAGAACCCGGCGACCGTGGCTCCAGCCGATGCCCCAGCAGCCACGGAGTCCAGGGAAAAGAAGGGTAAGAAAACTGTTGCCCCCTCCCTGGTCCCCCCCCCTGTCACCCCTGTCCAAACCCCTCCCCCCCCGGCCAACCCTACTGAGGATTCCACTACCTCCACCTCATTTCCCTACTCCTCAGTTGGTCTCCTCACCCCCCCCCCAAAGCCCACTCTCCCTCCCCAGACCATGAGAGCAGAGGGCCTCAGCACTCTTGCACTTTTCACCGAGGAGGATTTTCCAGCTCTTGTCTCCTCAAGTACAGGCCAAAGGAAAAGGAAGGTGGAAGATAGTCCTGTCGCAGAACCTTCCAAGCTGTTCATTGTGGACCCCAATCCACCCCAGGAAGAGGAGGATGGCCTCCTCCCAGAACCGGACGTGTTGGAGCAGATGGTGGAGTCCCTTGTGGCCGAAGAAGAAATGGAGGAGTCGGAAGCCACTGAGGCACCATCCCTGCTCGAGCAGCTAGAAGAAGAGGGTCTGCTGGAGATACCCTTACCAGCAGGTGCCAAAGAGGAAGAACCGCCCGACCGGAGTGGTAACTAAGGCACACCGCCTGCTCTAACTTTCTCTTTCCTCCAATGACTGCTAACATTAACATCTTTTCCATTAATGTTAGGAGCATCAGAGACAAGTTCCGACGTCAGACAATTTTTGCGTTCCTTAACACTCAGTCTAGTGATGTATTTTTCCTGCAGGAATGCTCCCTTCCCTCCTCTAGGTCCTTCAACCATCTGGCCAGGGAGTGGACCCATGGCCCATCCTACTGGTCTGGCGGGGGCGACTGTAGGTCCGCGGGGGTCGCCGTGCTGATCAGGGGAAGCGCCTTCACATTGGACTCTGTTCAGGAAATCGTCTGCGGCAGGTTACTGCTCGTGGATGGCACCTGGGCGGGAGAACCTGTCAGGTTCATCAATGTGTATGCTTCTCCTGTGAAGAGCGATCGACTGGAGCTCCTCCAAGCCCTGCGCCCTCAGCTCGCTACCGCCAGGACGGTAGTGATGGCCGGGGATTTCAACTGCCCAATTGAGGAGGATGGACGCAGTTCTGGAACGGCTGCCAAGTTGGACGTCACATCCAAACTGCTCATTGAGATGGTGACCGAAGCCTCTCTTGTGGACGTTGTTGGCTCCATCGGACACGGATCCGTGAACTATTCATGGTGCCGATCCGATGGCTCGCTGCGTTCCAGGATTGACTTTGTGTTTACCTCTCGGGCGGTTGGGCGGAGTGGGCACTCGATGGTCCCCTGCTTCTTCTCTGACCACAGAGCCATTCACTTTCAAGGTGTGCTGGGCCATGGCTTCCCCATTGGCCCGGGCTCCTGGAAGCTGAACTGCTCTCTGCTGGAAAAGGGTGAGATTCTGGAGGAGCTTAGAGCTGCCTACTCCACGTGGCGGGCCTACAAGGCGGGCTTCCAGTCTGTTTCTGACTGGTGGGAATACGTTAAACTCGAGTTCCGTTTCTTCTTTCAGGCAAAGAGTCAACAACAGGCGTGTCTGAAGAGGAGGGACTTCAGGAGACTCCAGCGTGAGCTGCGTTCCCTGCAGGACCTTCTTCGATGCGGCTGGGACGTGAGAGAGGAGCTGGAGGAGACTAAGAGGAGCCTGAAAAGGCACTTCGAGGAGGAGTCCGAGCGAATTGTCTTCCGTTCCAAAGTGGAGAACCTGGAGAAGGGTGAGAAATGTAACTCGTTCTTTTTCAGGAAACTCCACGCCGGTCACACGCCCATGAATGAACTACGAGACGAGAGTGGAAGCATACGACGCGGGAAAGAGAATGTGATGAAGGTCGTCAGCGACTTCTACAGCGAACTCTACGCCCGCAAGACTACTGACCCCGAGGCCGCCGATAAGTTCCTGTCAGGTATCACTAACCATCTTGACCCTGCAGACGCGGCGGCCACGGACGTTCCTCTGACGGTGGACGAGCTGCTCTCGGCCGCCAAATCCTTTAGTTCTGGCAGGACACCGGGCAGTGACGGCCTCCCAGCAGAGCTCTATGTAGCGCTGGGAGACCTAATCTGTCCGGACCTGTTAGGGCTGTATGAGGAGATGGTGGCGGAGGGCAGAATGCCTCCATCTCTGAGGGAAGGAATGGTCACGATCCTGTACAAGCGTAAAGGAGAGAGGTGCGACCTGAAGAATTGGCGTCCCATCACCCTTCTGAATGTCGACTACAAGATCCTGGCCAAGACGATGGCAACGAGACTGAAGACGGTTATCGGACGGATCATCCACCCGGATCAGACCTGCGGCATCCCCGGACGTCGCATCGCAGACAGCCTGGCTCTCATGCGGGACACGGTCGAGTACATCAAAGCCCGCCGGGTGCACGCAGCCCTGATCTCGTTGGATCAGGAAAAGGCCTTCGACCGTGTTTCCCATGAGTTCCTGGGCAAAGCTCTGCACAGGTTAGGTTTGGGTAACATGTTTTGTTTGTATGTCCAACTAATGTATTTTGATATTCACAGCTCGGTGTTGGTAAACGGCTGGAAGACTGACCCCTTCCCGGTCCTCTCAGGGGTCAGACAAGGCTGTCCTCTGTCACCTCTTCTTTTTGTTTGTGTTATAGAACTCTTTGCAGAGGCTATCCGGCGGAATGGAGAGATCAGAGGGATCACCGCACCAGGACCAGAACGCTTCGAGGTCAAGTGCTCGCTCTACATGGACGACGTGACCGTCTTCTGCGCGGACCGGCGCTCAGTCGACACACTCGTCCAGACCTGTGAGACCTTCGGACGGGCTTCGGGAGCCAAAGTCAACTGCGGGAAGTCGGAAGCCATGCTCTTCGGGGACTGGCAGCCGGCCTCTTCCGCCCCCTTCCCTTTCAGCATCCAGCCGGATTTCATCAAGGTTCTTGGAGTCTGGTTCGGGAAGGAAGGAGCAGCCCTCAAGTCCTGGGAGGAACGCTTGACCAAGATCACCCAACGGATCGGTCTGTGGAGCCTCAGACGCCTCACCTGTGAGGGCAAAGCACTGGTCCTGCGTAACGAGGTACTGCCCGTGCTGCAGTACACGGCCCAGGCCTGGCCCCCCCTTGCCACCGTGTGCAGGGCCATTACCAGGACGGTGTTTCGTTTTGTCTGGGGATCCAAGATGGACAGAGTAAAGCGGAGCATCATGTACAAGGATCCTCGCAAGGGTGGGAAGGGCGTACCCGATATCCCCACCCTCCTGCGATCCTCCTTCGTATGTGACTGCGTTCGCCGAACTCTGCGAGTCAAGAGAGGTTCCGCGGGTGGGTCCATGTCTCGCTTCTTCCTGCTCCCCCTTTGGAGACGGTTAGGCTGGGACAAGTGGGACAGCTCCTTCCCCTACAACTGGACGGCGCCATGGTTCTACGGAGACGTGGTTCGGTTTGTGAGGGAACACCAACTGGAGGGACTCAAGCCTGATTTGTGGAAGCCAAAGACTATCCACAAACTCATCAGAGCCAAGGACGAAATGGAGAACATTCCAGGACTTCATCACGACACACTGGAGACTGTTTGGACAAACGTGTCATCGGCTGGATTGACCAACGGGCACAAGGACTTGTCATGGATGGCGATACAGGGCGGACTGCCCGTCCGGTCATTCATGCACGCCCGGAACCTGTGCAAAACCCGGTACTGCCCAAGGTGCCCCTTCGTGGAGGAAACATCGCTGCACGCCTTTTGGGACTGCCGTTTCGCACAGCGCCTGTTGGTTGCCCTGGAGGATGACCTGAGGAACTCCGTCCCCAGAGGGAGCCTATCGTACCATTCCGTACTTTATGGACTCTTCCCTGGGACTCACACCGTTGGAGCCATCCAGGAGGCTTGGCGCCTTATGAACTGCTTTAAGGACGCTATTTGGGTCGCCAGGAACCGGCTCATCTTGAAGAGGGAGAGGATGTCTATCCAGGATTGCCGCAGGCTGATCCACAGCCTGCTCAGAGACTATTCCATCATGGACAGTCCGGACGACAGCGCCGAGGAGGAGGTTTAGACCTCTTCCATGCCCCCTCCCTCCTTTTCCCGTTATGTGCGTCTTTCAATAAAGCTTCGGGCCTGTGATTTCCCCACCCTATCCCCCTTTTCCCCTACCCCCATCCCCCAATCGCCGGTTCGTCGTTATTTATTGTCTAACTTTTTCTTTCAGCTTGAGTGTTATGGATAAGCATAGGAGCGTGATGTATAGTTTAGTGCGTCGTACTCTATGGCTATGTAAGAAGGATTGTATATTTCTGTGTGTACGGGGCTGCGGCACTGTACACGGTTTGTTACCTTTTTGTGAGTAGTGCATGATAATAAAGATGCTGTTAAATCAAAAAAATCTGTTCTTATCAGTTTAATATCTGATACGTCCCCTATCTGGGGACCATATATTAAATGGATTTTTAGAACAGGGAGATGGAAAAAGAGCTTGCTCTGTCCACTCCACGCATTGACCTGGTATTGCAGTACCTCCAGGAACGGTGCACCCCTTCTTAACCCAGTTTCCAAAAGCAGAACTCAATTCACCTGATTCATATTAGCCCGATTTAATGAATTGGAAGAAAGCATACGTCTTCATATGCACCTCAATTTGGCCCATTCACTTTTCACACTTCCTCCTTTTGTTTTTTATCTTTCACACTTTTGACTTTCTTTATTCATCCAAATAGCAAACTCATCACCACTCAACCTGACCAACTCGGCTATGTCCCCGTGCTGCAGTTCTCTGTCTTATCTAGATCATTTGCAATTGAATGGAATAGATCCCTTTTGGACAAAGTGGATTCACCTGCTGCTGCAGTGACCACAGGTGTGATAACATCTAGAATTGGCATCTGGTGCGATCTCTCCGCTTCCACTCCAAAGAAAGTTACCTGTTTATTCCTATCATGCATTGGTTTTTGGGGTTTTCTTTGAGTAATGATGATCTCTTTAGTAGTCTGTTGGCGCCCTCTCCTGGAGGAATAGTTTGCTTGCTCTTGGACATTCTAAAAGAGAGGTCATGATAGACATTGAGCTTCTGAGCTCAATTGGGGACAGTCATGGGTGATGAATGTTTGCAACCTACTGCGAAGCCTCATACCGCAATATAAGGAACGTCAAATACTAAGAAAGGGCGGCCTATGAAAGAATTACTACTTTCAATAAGTACACTTAAACGGCTAATTGGGAATAGAAAAACTGTAAAAAGCCCTCTGAGAAAGCCCCCCTCTAACCTTTGATAGTAAGCTTTTCTGTAGTCTGCCTGTTGATGTATTTTCCGTTTGAACTGTGCACAACATGAAGAGACGGAACACTGGCGGCTTGTCACAATGCCCCCCGATGACATCACAATAGCGCTGCTGCCTAGAAAACAAGCTGCGCAGAAGAAGTTGTTCTTTGGGTGGGAGGGTGGGCTAGTGGAAGGAGGGGGCAATCTCTTTTTTTCCCGGGTGGTAGGGGGATGACAGGAGAAGGGAAGCGGGTGGTGAGAAAGGTACAGAGGGCAGGGTTTGGGGGCTGGGAAGGAAAGGGAAAAGATTAGGGTTTGGGGATGATGAAAGGGCTTTCTACGGGTAAGGATGGCAAAGGGTGGCAGTGACGGAAAGTCAGGCAACCTGTCCTGTCCGTCTTTTTGTATCGTGAATTGGAAAGACTGCAAGGGGGAGGGGAGTTGCTTGCGCCCTAAAGGAGGAGTTATTCAGATTCATTGCAGTGGGCGGCGGCTGCAAAACGCACCATTCTTCTTGTTTTGGCTCTGCAAAGCAGCCTTTTCAAGGGTTGGCTTGGGTGACAAAATGTCTTGTGTAGGCGTGGGTTTGTCTCCCTCTCGCTCTCTCTCCCTAAGATGTGTCCGGCATAGGCCAGGGTGCCACTCGAGGCCCAAACCAATTCTGGTTATCGCTTCTCGGCCTTTTGGCTAAGATCAAGTGTAGTATCTGTTCTTATCAGTTTAATATCTGATACATCCCCTATCTGGGGACCATATATTAAATGGATTTTTAGAACAGGGAGATGGAAAAAGAGCTTGCTCTGTCCACTCCACGCATTGACCTGGTATTGCAGTACCTCCAGGAACGGTGCACCCCTTCTTAACCCAGTTTCCAAAAGCAGAACTCAATTCACCTGATTCATATTAGCCCGATTTAATGAATTGGAAGAAAGCATACGTCTTCATATGCACCTCAATTTGGCCCATTCACTTTTCACACTTCCTCCTTTTGTTTTTTATCTTTCACACTTTTGACTTTCTTTATTCATCCAAATAGCAAACTCATCACCACTCAACCTGACCAACTCGGCTATGTCCCCGTGCTGCAGTTCTCTGTCTTATCTAGATCATTTGCAATTGAATGGAATAGATCCCTTTTGGACAAAGTGGATTCACCTGCTGCTGCAGTGACCACAGGTGTGATAACATCTAGAATTGGCATCTGGTGCGATCTCTCCGCTTCCACTCCAAAGAAAGTTACCTGTTTATTCCTATCATGCATTGGTTTTTGGGGTTTTCTTTGAGTAATGATGATCTCTTTAGTAGTCTGTTGGCGCCCTCTCCTGGAGGAATAGTTTGCTTGCTCTTGGACATTCTAAAAGAGAGGTCATGATAGACATTGAGCTTCTGAGCTCAATTGGGGACAGTCATGGGTGATGAATGTTTGCAACCTACTGCGAAGCCTCATACCGCAATATAAGGAACGTCAAATACTAAGAAAGGGCGGCCTATGAAAGAATTACTACTTTCAATAAGTACACTTAAACGGCTAATTGGGAATAGAAAAACTGTAAAAAGCCCTCTGAGAAAGCCCCCCTCTAACCTTTGATAGTAAGCTTTTCTGTAGTCTGCCTGTTGATGTATTTTCCGTTTGAACTGTGCACAACATGAAGAGACGGAACACTGGCGGCTTGTCACAATGCCCCCCGATGACATCACAATAGCGCTGCTGCCTAGAAAACAAGCTGCGCAGAAGAAGTTGTTCTTTGGGTGGGAGGGTGGGCTAGTGGAAGGAGGGGGCAATCTCTTTTTTTCCCGGGTGGTAGGGGGATGACAGGAGAAGGGAAGCGGGTGGTGAGAAAGGTACAGAGGGCAGGGTTTGGGGGCTGGGAAGGAAAGGGAAAAGATTAGGGTTTGGGGATGATGAAAGGGCTTTCTACGGGTAAGGATGGCAAAGGGTGGCAGTGACGGAAAGTCAGGCAACCTGTCCTGTCCGTCTTTTTGTATCGTGAATTGGAAAGACTGCAAGGGGGAGGGGAGTTGCTTGCGCCCTAAAGGAGGAGTTATTCAGATTCATTGCAGTGGGCGGCGGCTGCAAAACGCACCATTCTTCTTGTTTTGGCTCTGCAAAGCAGCCTTTTCAAGGGTTGGCTTGGGTGACAAAATGTCTTGTGTAGGCGTGGGTTTGTCTCCCTCTCGCTCTCTCTCCCTAAGATGTGTCCGGCATAGGCCAGGGTGCCACTCGAGGCCCAAACCAATTCTGGTTATCGCTTCTCGGCCTTTTGGCTAAGATCAAGTGTAGTATCTGTTCTTATCAGTTTAATATCTGATACGTCCCCTATCTGGGGACCATATATTAAATGGATTTTTAGAACAGGGAGATGGAAAAAGAGCTTGCTCTGTCCACTCCACGCATTGACCTGGTATTGCAGTACCTCCAGGAACGGTGCACCCCTTCTTAACCCAGTTTCCAAAAGCAGAACTCAATTCACCTGATTCATATTAGCCCGATTTAATGAATTGGAAGAAAGCATACGTCTTCATATGCACCTCAATTTGGCCCATTCACTTTTCACACTTCCTCCTTTTGTTTTTTATCTTTCACACTTTTGACTTTCTTTATTCATCCAAATAGCAAACTCATCACCACTCAACCTGACCAACTCGGCTATGTCCCCGTGCTGCAGTTCTCTGTCTTATCTAGATCATTTGCAATTGAATGGAATAGATCCCTTTTGGACAAAGTGGATTCACCTGCTGCTGCAGTGACCACAGGTGTGATAACATCTAGAATTGGCATCTGGTGCGATCTCTCCGCTTCCACTCCAAAGAAAGTTACCTGTTTATTCCTATCATGCATTGGTTTTTGGGGTTTTCTTTGAGTAATGATGATCTCTTTAGTAGTCTGTTGGCGCCCTCTCCTGGAGGAATAGTTTGCTTGCTCTTGGACATTCTAAAAGAGAGGTCATGATAGACATTGAGCTTCTGAGCTCAATTGGGGACAGTCATGGGTGATGAATGTTTGCAACCTACTGCGAAGCCTCATACCGCAATATAAGGAACGTCAAATACTAAGAAAGGGCGGCCTATGAAAGAATTACTACTTTCAATAAGTACACTTAAACGGCTAATTGGGAATAGAAAAACTGTAAAAAGCCCTCTGAGAAAGCCCCCCTCTAACCTTTGATAGTAAGCTTTTCTGTAGTCTGCCTGTTGATGTATTTTCCGTTTGAACTGTGCACAACATGAAGAGACGGAACACTGGCGGCTTGTCACAATGCCCCCCGATGACATCACAATAGCGCTGCTGCCTAGAAAACAAGCTGCGCAGAAGAAGTTGTTCTTTGGGTGGGAGGGTGGGCTAGTGGAAGGAGGGGGCAATCTCTTTTTTTCCCGGGTGGTAGGGGGATGACAGGAGAAGGGAAGCGGGTGGTGAGAAAGGTACAGAGGGCAGGGTTTGGGGGCTGGGAAGGAAAGGGAAAAGATTAGGGTTTGGGGATGATGAAAGGGCTTTCTACGGGTAAGGATGGCAAAGGGTGGCAGTGACGGAAAGTCAGGCAACCTGTCCTGTCCGTCTTTTTGTATCGTGAATTGGAAAGACTGCAAGGGGGAGGGGAGTTGCTTGCGCCCTAAAGGAGGAGTTATTCAGATTCATTGCAGTGGGCGGCGGCTGCAAAACGCACCATTCTTCTTGTTTTGGCTCTGCAAAGCAGCCTTTTCAAGGGTTGGCTTGGGTGACAAAATGTCTTGTGTAGGCGTGGGTTTGTCTCCCTCTCGCTCTCTCTCCCTAAGATGTGTCCGGCATAGGCCAGGGTGCCACTCGAGGCCCAAACCAATTCTGGTTATCGCTTCTCGGCCTTTTGGCTAAGATCAAGTGTAGTATCTGTTCTTATCAGTTTAATATCTGATACGTCCCCTATCTGGGGACCATATATTAAATGGATTTTTAGAACAGGGAGATGGAAAAAGAGCTTGCTCTGTCCACTCCACGCATTGACCTGGTATTGCAGTACCTCCAGGAACGGTGCACCCCTTCTTAACCCAGTTTCCAAAAGCAGAACTCAATTCACCTGATTCATATTAGCCCGATTTAATGAATTGGAAGAAAGCATACGTCTTCATATGCACCTCAATTTGGCCCATTCACTTTTCACACTTCCTCCTTTTGTTTTTTATCTTTCACACTTTTGACTTTCTTTATTCATCCAAATAGCAAACTCATCACCACTCAACCAGAAAGCCATGGAACCCATAGGGTGGAGGGGCGACATGACTAGAGGGAAGGGAAGGAGTGATGGGGTTAATGGAAACAGGAATGGTTTGTTTATAAGGCAGAATAAAAGGGATTGGTGGGTAGGAGGAGTTCCCTGGAGGAAGAGGTGGGACAGTTGAGGGGTGTAAGTAAAGGACTTTGACTTACCCCCTCTCTCTTGACTTCCGGATATGGAACGATCTGACTGGAGAGGTTCCTATAAGGTGTCAGGACGTCACCTTCTATTTCTCCATGGAGGAGTGGGAGTATTTAGAAGGACACAAAGATCTGCACAAGGACGTCATAATGGAGGTTCCCCAGCCCTTCACATCACCAGACTTCCGGATATGGAACGATCCGGACGTGCGACAGGATGGCTGCTACCCGGGACCAGCGGATTCATCATGGCAGTGCACGGGCCCCTGGCAGCGCGGTCCCACGCCTTGGCTGCTGGGGGTTAACCTGTTGGCACTTTCCCCTCGCTCCCCTGTCAGCTGCGGGCGGCGTCCCCCCTCCCTCATATCTCAGGTACTTGCCGTGTGCGGGGGGAGCGAGGAGGAGATGTGAGAGCCCCTTCGGGGACCCTCCGCGGTAGGACGTGGGCAGGGCAGTACTCAGCTGCTGCTCCGGCCGCGGGAGGAATCTCCGTCCGGGCTGCGGCAGCCGGGAGGGGGGCGTGGCTTGTCTGCGGCCTATTTCCGGTCCGAGCCGCGGCCTGGATTGCTGGATGCGGCGGCTCCCGGACGGGGAGAGCGCCCGGCGGTGACAGAGGCCAGCTTTACCCCTCGCGGACGGTGGGGGGGGGCCGCGGAGCTGCAGCCAGTGGTGGGTCCGGCACCAGGGCAGGCGGGCCTGGGGCGACGGGTGCCCAGGAGGCGTCGGTGAGTGGGGGTGACGGCAGGGGCCCTGCGGTTTCTGCTTGGTCACCCAGATCAGGTTGCAGCTCCCGGCCGCGGCGGTCTCCCCCAGGAGGGGGAGGGCCCAGCGGACAGAGGCTTTCATGGGGCCCAGGAGGGCTGGATGCGGCGGCTCCTGGCCAGGAGAGCGCCCGGCGAGGACGGAGGCCAGCGTTACCCCCCCTTCCCCCGTGGGTGGAGGGGGGGGTGGCCGGGGGGCTGCAGCCAGCAAGGGGTCCGGCACCAGGGCAGGCGAGCCTGGTGCGACGGATGCCCGGGAGGCGTCGGTACGTGGGGGTGACGGCGGGGACCCTGCGGTCCCCGCCTGGTCACCCAGAGCAGGCGTGCAGCTCCCGGCAGCGGCGGTCTCCCCCAGGGGGGCGAGGACCCGGCGGACGGATGCCTTCTGGGCCCAGGTGGGCAGGAGGCTGGCGGCTCTGGATGGGAGTCTGCTGGCAGCGGGTCGGGCCACAGGTACCCCCTGTCCTTGCAGGCAGCAGGGGGGGGTCGGGCCAGAAGATGAGGCCCGCGGTGGCAGCCCGTGGGTCGGGACGGTTCCCGGGGTTGTCGCCACGGGACAGAAGATGGAGCTTGGAGGATGGTGCCCACGCGGCGTACCAGGAGGACGGCCGTGGTGGTGGCAGCGCTTCGGCGGCGTCTGCATTACATGAGCCAGAGGCGGTCGGCTCCAGCGAGGAGGAGGAGGAAGCAGCGACGGAAGAATCAGACGTCTGGATGGCGTGACTTTTATTCCAGGATACGCCAGGTCGCGGTCGGGTGAGACGGCCGTGGATTCGGCAGGGTTGGGGCGCAGTTGGTGGGGGGGGGCGGCTGCGGACACGGCAGCGCCGAGTGGGTTTGTGTTTTGACAAGGTATGGGGTTTACTGCAGTGGTGTATACGGTTGTGGAGAGTGCGCATGCACCGCCGGCGGCATGGACGGGATCGGTGGTTAGTAGGCGCAGGTGCGGCAGGCAGAGTGAGGGCGCATGAGGCGGCAGGGGAGCAATTTCGGGCAGAGGCGGCAAGGGCTGTGACAGAGTGAGTGGTGAGGAGCGAAGAGGGGGATGAGGTGGTGCATTGGGCTGACAGTGGTCAAGTGTGAGAGTTATGGGTGCTGGGGGGGGGCTCACTTGCTGGAGGATGTGAGGGATAAGATTTGAATGGGGGAACGTGTAGCAATAGTTTCGCTGCTCCCCCTGGAACAGTTTCACCTGGATTAGGTTAAGCCAAGTGATTCCAGGAAGGATAAGTAGAGGGAGGGGAGCGCCGGTGGAGGCTCACCCCTCGTACATTTGCAACGTGGCTGCGGGCATTTGCGTTTTTGGCAAGGGTATCGGGGGAAGGAATTGGGTAATTGGTTCGGCATGGTTCGGTTATATGGATCCATTTGGGGTGGCTTGTTAGGTCATATGGCGGTTTAGTCTGGCTTCAGTACGCCGTGTAATTTCAGCAAGGGAAGGTGTTGCGTGCCAGTATGCGGTAGGAGCATACGGGCACATCCTTATGGCTGCAGTGGATGGCGGCTCCTAGTCAGCCCCCCCCTTTTGGGGGGTAGTTGGCTGTTCGGGGCGTGGAACCCCGGCGACACGGTCGATGAGGGTTTTTTGGGGGGAATAGAATGATGGGTGGTGCAGATTTGGCGCGGACGGTTGTCTTAAGCATACGTGTTGGGTTGTGGTAAGGAACATAGTAATTCTGCGTCTTTCTATTTATATTGGTGGATCTTTGCCTCCTTATTGGAAGTTTGTGCTGGGCTAGGGGACACCTGGTGGTTGTCAGTGGAAAGAGGGGTCAGGACGTGGCTTTGGGCAGGATGGGTGGGCCATTCGGGGCCCTCCTTGTCATGATTGGGTTTCTCTGTTGGTGGGTAGTGCCGGAAATGAGCTGTATATAGATGTATATATTTCGGCTTGTTCAAAACGTATCTTATCTGGAGGAGTCATCGGTGTATGCCTGCTTGGCTCCAGAATTGTCGGCGGTTTATTATGTGTCGTTGGACAGAGGGTGGGATTTGGTAAAGGCGGTGAGCCGTGGAGCATTGATGGCAAAGGTGGATTTGGAGGCGGCATTTAGGTTGTTACTGGTCCACCCTGCTAGCTAGCAGTTCTGGTGCTGCGGTGGGGAGGGGAGTTATTATTATGCTGATCGGTGGGGGCTAATGGGTTTTGTCTTATTTTATGTTCCGTTGGGGGCGGTTATTTCTTTGTGGAGTGGTTTGTGCGTGGTGTGTCCCAGCTTACACCTCTTATTCATTATAGGTTGATTCTCTTTACATCGGGTTGGCGGGTTGATGATTCGTTGAGGTTGTTTGTTTCATTGCAGATGGTGGTGGATACTCTTTTGGGCCTGTTGGCGCAGGCGAAGACTGAGGGTCCAACGCCAGTGATACAGTTTGTGGGGGATAAAGTTTGATGTTATGGTCAGAAAGGTAGGATTCGTGGGTAATGGTGTGGTCCTATGGGCTGCGATAGAGGCAGTTAGGTCAGCTAAGACGGTGCGGTTTCAGGCGGTGCAGTCTTTGCAGGGGCGGTCGAACCACGGGTGCAGAGTTACGCCGCTGGGGGGCGTGTCTGCTGGACGGCTGGCGATGGCTGCGCCAAGGGTGCAGCCATCGGATCATTTGTGTGTGGTCACGAAGGAGATCAATGACGATCTGATGGTGTAGGAGGTTTTTTCTTACGGCGATTTAGTGGCCGCGGATTGTGGCTGGGTAAGGTGGTGCCTGATGGAACGTAGCTGCGGTACTCGGATGCAGCGGGTCCAGTTGGTTTTCTGGTTGGGCATTGTGGGGTAGCGCTTCCAATCGGTGGTAGTAGTCGGGTTGGGGAGGTTGGCAGTTTTTCCAAGAGGAAGGTGTGCTGTCATTCTGACTATCAGTTGGTGGAGAATTCGATTAATAGTTGGTTTGCTAATCCTGGGGCCAAAGGTGGCGTACTTGCGACAGTTGGTTTCGCAATTGTATGCGTTTAAAAAAAAAAAAAAAAAAAAAAAAAAAAAAAAAAAAATGGTATGCGTGGCGCAACCAGTACTGGGGTTCGCCAAGGGAATAGCAGCTGCTTTGTTTCCTTCCAGTTCTGCAGGTCTCGGGAGTTGAGGCCGCGTAACAGACGAGGTGGGCACGGTGTGTCCTGAGGGCTTGTGGAGTCTGGTGTGGCTGTGTTGGGGAGCGGCTCGGTGCCCAGTGACTGAGGTTATTTGGGGCTGATATCCAGAAGTGTGGGTGGCGCAGATAACGTTGTTTGGGACAATGTGTGAGGAAGGCCCGGTGGAGTATTTGGTGGGGGCGTTGGCAGTGGTGATTAACGGTTTTCAGGCTGCTAGGCCGGCGTCAGCAGTGGAGCAGAGGGTGGCGGCTGTGGCTGTCTTGTTGAGGATTAGATGTGGAGAGATGTTTTCGCAGGATCTTAGTGCGCGGCAGGCCTTGAAGGGTTTGGTCGTAAGGGTGTGAGGCAGCGGGATACAAGGGTCCGTCTCCGTTGTTTTGTGGCAGCGTTTGGTGAGTGGTTTGTGGTGGCTATGTTCATCTGAGCACGAGCAGGTTTTGTTTCCCTTGTCCAAAACGGTTTGTGTTAGCCTTTTGGGAGGCTTTGAGATTGTGGGGTTGGTCAGCCCATCTACGGTTAGGAGCGGAGGTTGGATGTTGGAGGATGTGTCCGAGGTGGTGCAGTGGGTTGAGCGCCGGCTTTGTCGCTCACCGAATCAGATTAGGCGGGTGGTGAAGGTTGGTGTTGTTATACGCGGTCCCGGGTGCGGAATTTATGTTGTGAGGACGCCCAGGATTATTATTGTGTCGCGTTTGTTAAGGTACCATTTTGTGGCAGCGCTGCAGACTGGATTGCAGGTGGCGGGGGTGGGCGCCCGGAATACTACGGGTCGTCTTCCTTCTGGATTGGGCTTCCACGGAGGCCCCTCGGTGGGCTCAGAAAAGGGGTGGTGAGAAGTATTGGGAGGTGGGAGTCCTCTTGTTTCGGTGTTACGTTGGCCTCAGTTGTTATCGGGTTAAGGCCAATGGGGGCGTTTGAGTCTTTTGGGAGTGGAATGGGTTGGCGTAACAGGTTGGTGTTATCTGTGGGTTTATAACCTCTGGGTTTTGTGGTGAGGGTGTGCCTCATTTGGATATTTGGGCATTCGTTGGTTCTCGGGGCCTCGACGGTCTGAGGCTCGCCCAAATTTTGCCAGTGGGGTCTGGACGGGTCGATGGTACTGGTCCAGTGAGTGGGAGGCAGCGATTAGGTATCTCGAGAAGTTATTTATGAATGTTTTAAAAAAATAAAAAAAAAAAAAAAAATTGTTGGTTTGTTGCATTGTGGAAGACATACCCGGGCTTAATCGTGGGGTAGTTTTTGATAGTGTGACCGGTTTGGAATGGCGTGTGGCTTGTGCGGTAGGCAGTATCAGTATCAATCGAGCCTTTATTGGGGGGCGGCGCCTAAAGTTGGTGGCGCTGAACTGGTGGTTTTGGTGATGCGATGGGGGTGCATCTTAACGTTCTTGGTGCTGTTTGTGGACGCTGGGATTGCGTGGAGGTGTGGTACAAGCTTTTGGTGTGTGGCGGGTCCAGGCCACGTAAGGAGTCACGTGCCCTGTCCTGTGGCGGGGGGTAGGTCTGGTCCAGAGGCGGTTGAAGGCAATGGTAACTGGACAGAGAGACACCATCTTGGTATGGTGGCTCCAGGTTCCGGGATGTTGCAGGCACGGGGTTCTGCAAAGTTGGAGGGTTAATCCGTAGGTGATTAATACCTCATCTCTGGGTCGGTGTGTTGCGGCCAGGGATACTGGGGTGAGAAGTGGTTCCTGGACTGGGCCTACTCAGGGTTGTATATTTACTGTATTGGTTACTGTGTTACCTATTGTTATTTGTTGGGGTCGCCCGTTGGACGGCGCCCCCTTGTGTTAGTATGTAAATAATAGGTAATAAAGGCTGCTGTGGCCAATTTTAAACCAAGTCACATGCAGTTCGTGTATTATTTACAGATGGTATTGGTGGGTAACACACATACAGCACGACTGGAGAATCCTTCCTCAATGGTCAAGAAAGCCATGGAACCCATAGGGTGGAGGGGCGACATGACTAGAGGGAAGGGAAGGAGTGATGGGGTTAATGGAAACAGGAATGGTTTGTTTATAAGGCAGAATAAAAGGGATTGGTGGGTAGGAGGAGTTCCCTGGAGGAAGAGGTGGGACAGTTGAGGGGTGTAAGTAAAGGACTTTGACTTACCCCCTCTCTCTTGACTTCCGGATATGGAACGATCCCCGCCCACCCTCCCTTGTGTTTAATACCGAGGGGAATTTTGTCTGGGTTGTTTCTTTGTCACAGCAGCGGGGGGGTAGGTCTGGTCCAGAGGCGGTTGAAGGCAATGGTAACTGGACAGAGAGACACCATCTTGGTATGGTGGCTCCAGGTTCCGGGATGTTGCAGGCACGGGGTTCTGCAAAGTTGGAGGGTTAATCCGTAGGTGATTAATACCTCATCTCTGGGTCGGTGTGTTGCGGCCAGGGATACTGGGGTGAGAAGTGGTTCCTGGACTGGGCCTACTCAGGGTTGTATATTTACTGTATTGGTTACTGTGTTACCTATTGTTATTTGTTGGGGTCGCCCGTTGGACGGCGCCCCCTTGTGTTAGTATGTAAATAATAGGTAATAAAGGCTGCTGTGGCCAATTTTAAACCAAGTCACATGCAGTTCGTGTATTATTTACAGATGGTATTGGTGGGTAACACACATACAGCACGACTGGAGAATCCTTCCTCAATGGTCATGACCAACTCGGCTATGTCCCCGTGCTGCAGTTCTCTGTCTTATCTAGATCATTTGCAATTGAATGGAATAGATCCCTTTTGGACAAAGTGGATTCACCTGCTGCTGCAGTGACCACAGGTGTGATAACATCTAGAATTGGCATCTGGTGCGATCTCTCCGCTTCCACTCCAAAGAAAGTTACCTGTTTATTCCTATCATGCATTGGTTTTTGGGGTTTTCTTTGAGTAATGATGATCTCTTTAGTAGTCTGTTGGCGCCCTCTCCTGGAGGAATAGTTTGCTTGCTCTTGGACATTCTAAAAGAGAGGTCATGATAGACATTGAGCTTCTGAGCTCAATTGGGGACAGTCATGGGTGATGAATGTTTGCAACCTACTGCGAAGCCTCATACCGCAATATAAGGAACGTCAAATACTAAGAAAGGGCGGCCTATGAAAGAATTACTACTTTCAATAAGTACACTTAAACGGCTAATTGGGAATAGAAAAACTGTAAAAAGCCCTCTGAGAAAGCCCCCCTCTAACCTTTGATAGTAAGCTTTTCTGTAGTCTGCCTGTTGATGTATTTTCCGTTTGAACTGTGCACAACATGAAGAGACGGAACACTGGCGGCTTGTCACAATGCCCCCCGATGACATCACAATAGCGCTGCTGCCTAGAAAACAAGCTGCGCAGAAGAAGTTGTTCTTTGGGTGGGAGGGTGGGCTAGTGGAAGGAGGGGGCAATCTCTTTTTTTCCCGGGTGGTAGGGGGATGACAGGAGAAGGGAAGCGGGTGGTGAGAAAGGTACAGAGGGCAGGGTTTGGGGGCTGGGAAGGAAAGGGAAAAGATTAGGGTTTGGGGATGATGAAAGGGCTTTCTACGGGTAAGGATGGCAAAGGGTGGCAGTGACGGAAAGTCAGGCAACCTGTCCTGTCCGTCTTTTTGTATCGTGAATTGGAAAGACTGCAAGGGGGAGGGGAGTTGCTTGCGCCCTAAAGGAGGAGTTATTCAGATTCATTGCAGTGGGCGGCGGCTGCAAAACGCACCATTCTTCTTGTTTTGGCTCTGCAAAGCAGCCTTTTCAAGGGTTGGCTTGGGTGACAAAATGTCTTGTGTAGGCGTGGGTTTGTCTCCCTCTCGCTCTCTCTCCCTAAGATGTGTCCGGCATAGGCCAGGGTGCCACTCGAGGCCCAAACCAATTCTGGTTATCGCTTCTCGGCCTTTTGGCTAAGATCAAGTGTAGTATCTGTTCTTATCAGTTTAATATCTGATACGTCCCCTATCTGGGGACCATATATTAAATGGATTTTTAGAACAGGGAGATGGAAAAAGAGCTTGCTCTGTCCACTCCACGCATTGACCTGGTATTGCAGTACCTCCAGGAACGGTGCACCCCTTCTTAACCCAGTTTCCAAAAGCAGAACTCAATTCACCTGATTCATATTAGCCCGATTTAATGAATTGGAAGAAAGCATACGTCTTCATATGCACCTCAATTTGGCCCATTCACTTTTCACACTTCCTCCTTTTGTTTTTTATCTTTCACACTTTTGACTTTCTTTATTCATCCAAATAGCAAACTCATCACCACTCAACCTGACCAACTCGGCTATGTCCCCGTGCTGCAGTTCTCTGTCTTATCTAGATCATTTGCAATTGAATGGAATAGATCCCTTTTGGACAAAGTGGATTCACCTGCTGCTGCAGTGACCACAGGTGTGATAACATCTAGAATTGGCATCTGGTGCGATCTCTCCGCTTCCACTCCAAAGAAAGTTACCTGTTTATTCCTATCATGCATTGGTTTTTGGGGTTTTCTTTGAGTAATGATGATCTCTTTAGTAGTCTGTTGGCGCCCTCTCCTGGAGGAATAGTTTGCTTGCTCTTGGACATTCTAAAAGAGAGGTCATGATAGACATTGAGCTTCTGAGCTCAATTGGGGACAGTCATGGGTGATGAATGTTTGCAACCTACTGCGAAGCCTCATACCGCAATATAAGGAACGTCAAATACTAAGAAAGGGCGGCCTATGAAAGAATTACTACTTTCAATAAGTACACTTAAACGGCTAATTGGGAATAGAAAAACTGTAAAAAGCCCTCTGAGAAAGCCCCCCTCTAACCTTTGATAGTAAGCTTTTCTGTAGTCTGCCTGTTGATGTATTTTCCGTTTGAACTGTGCACAACATGAAGAGACGGAACACTGGCGGCTTGTCACAATGCCCCCCGATGACATCACAATAGCGCTGCTGCCTAGAAAACAAGCTGCGCAGAAGAAGTTGTTCTTTGGGTGGGAGGGTGGGCTAGTGGAAGGAGGGGGCAATCTCTTTTTTTCCCGGGTGGTAGGGGGATGACAGGAGAAGGGAAGCGGGTGGTGAGAAAGGTACAGAGGGCAGGGTTTGGGGGCTGGGAAGGAAAGGGAAAAGATTAGGGTTTGGGGATGATGAAAGGGCTTTCTACGGGTAAGGATGGCAAAGGGTGGCAGTGACGGAAAGTCAGGCAACCTGTCCTGTCCGTCTTTTTGTATCGTGAATTGGAAAGACTGCAAGGGGGAGGGGAGTTGCTTGCGCCCTAAAGGAGGAGTTATTCAGATTCATTGCAGTGGGCGGCGGCTGCAAAACGCACCATTCTTCTTGTTTTGGCTCTGCAAAGCAGCCTTTTCAAGGGTTGGCTTGGGTGACAAAATGTCTTGTGTAGGCGTGGGTTTGTCTCCCTCTCGCTCTCTCTCCCTAAGATGTGTCCGGCATAGGCCAGGGTGCCACTCGAGGCCCAAACCAATTCTGGTTATCGCTTCTCGGCCTTTTGGCTAAGATCAAGTGTAGTATCTGTTCTTATCAGTTTAATATCTGATACGTCCCCTATCTGGGGACCATATATTAAATGGATTTTTAGAACAGGGAGATGGAAAAAGAGCTTGCTCTGTCCACTCCACGCATTGACCTGGTATTGCAGTACCTCCAGGAACGGTGCACCCCTTCTTAACCCAGTTTCCAAAAGCAGAACTCAATTCACCTGATTCATATTAGCCCGATTTAATGAATTGGAAGAAAGCATACGTCTTCATATGCACCTCAATTTGGCCCATTCACTTTTCACACTTCCTCCTTTTGTTTTTTATCTTTCACACTTTTGACTTTCTTTATTCATCCAAATAGCAAACTCATCACCACTCAACCTGACCAACTCGGCTATGTCCCCGTGCTGCAGTTCTCTGTCTTATCTAGATCATTTGCAATTGAATGGAATAGATCCCTTTTGGACAAAGTGGATTCACCTGCTGCTGCAGTGACCACAGGTGTGATAACATCTAGAATTGGCATCTGGTGCGATCTCTCCGCTTCCACTCCAAAGAAAGTTACCTGTTTATTCCTATCATGCATTGGTTTTTGGGGTTTTCTTTGAGTAATGATGATCTCTTTAGTAGTCTGTTGGCGCCCTCTCCTGGAGGAATAGTTTGCTTGCTCTTGGACATTCTAAAAGAGAGGTCATGATAGACATTGAGCTTCTGAGCTCAATTGGGGACAGTCATGGGTGATGAATGTTTGCAACCTACTGCGAAGCCTCATACCGCAATATAAGGAACGTCAAATACTAAGAAAGGGCGGCCTATGAAAGAATTACTACTTTCAATAAGTACACTTAAACGGCTAATTGGGAATAGAAAAACTGTAAAAAGCCCTCTGAGAAAGCCCCCCTCTAACCTTTGATAGTAAGCTTTTCTGTAGTCTGCCTGTTGATGTATTTTCCGTTTGAACTGTGCACAACATGAAGAGACGGAACACTGGCGGCTTGTCACAATGCCCCCCGATGACATCACAATAGCGCTGCTGCCTAGAAAACAAGCTGCGCAGAAGAAGTTGTTCTTTGGGTGGGAGGGTGGGCTAGTGGAAGGAGGGGGCAATCTCTTTTTTTCCCGGGTGGTAGGGGGATGACAGGAGAAGGGAAGCGGGTGGTGAGAAAGGTACAGAGGGCAGGGTTTGGGGGCTGGGAAGGAAAGGGAAAAGATTAGGGTTTGGGGATGATGAAAGGGCTTTCTACGGGTAAGGATGGCAAAGGGTGGCAGTGACGGAAAGTCAGGCAACCTGTCCTGTCCGTCTTTTTGTATCGTGAATTGGAAAGACTGCAAGGGGGAGGGGAGTTGCTTGCGCCCTAAAGGAGGAGTTATTCAGATTCATTGCAGTGGGCGGCGGCTGCAAAACGCACCATTCTTCTTGTTTTGGCTCTGCAAAGCAGCCTTTTCAAGGGTTGGCTTGGGTGACAAAATGTCTTGTGTAGGCGTGGGTTTGTCTCCCTCTCGCTCTCTCTCCCTAAGATGTGTCCGGCATAGGCCAGGGTGCCACTCGAGGCCCAAACCAATTCTGGTTATCGCTTCTCGGCCTTTTGGCTAAGATCAAGTGTAGTATCTGTTCTTATCAGTTTAATATCTGATACGTCCCCTATCTGGGGACCATATATTAAATGGATTTTTAGAACAGGGAGATGGAAAAAGAGCTTGCTCTGTCCACTCCACGCATTGACCTGGTATTGCAGTACCTCCAGGAACGGTGCACCCCTTCTTAACCCAGTTTCCAAAAGCAGAACTCAATTCACCTGATTCATATTAGCCCGATTTAATGAATTGGAAGAAAGCATACGTCTTCATATGCACCTCAATTTGGCCCATTCACTTTTCACACTTCCTCCTTTTGTTTTTTATCTTTCACACTTTTGACTTTCTTTATTCATCCAAATAGCAAACTCATCACCACTCAACCTGACCAACTCGGCTATGTCCCCGTGCTGCAGTTCTCTGTCTTATCTAGATCATTTGCAATTGAATGGAATAGATCCCTTTTGGACAAAGTGGATTCACCTGCTGCTGCAGTGACCACAGGTGTGATAACATCTAGAATTGGCATCTGGTGCGATCTCTCCGCTTCCACTCCAAAGAAAGTTACCTGTTTATTCCTATCATGCATTGGTTTTTGGGGTTTTCTTTGAGTAATGATGATCTCTTTAGTAGTCTGTTGGCGCCCTCTCCTGGAGGAATAGTTTGCTTGCTCTTGGACATTCTAAAAGAGAGGTCATGATAGACATTGAGCTTCTGAGCTCAATTGGGGACAGTCATGGGTGATGAATGTTTGCAACCTACTGCGAAGCCTCATACCGCAATATAAGGAACGTCAAATACTAAGAAAGGGCGGCCTATGAAAGAATTACTACTTTCAATAAGTACACTTAAACGGCTAATTGGGAATAGAAAAACTGTAAAAAGCCCTCTGAGAAAGCCCCCCTCTAACCTTTGATAGTAAGCTTTTCTGTAGTCTGCCTGTTGATGTATTTTCCGTTTGAACTGTGCACAACATGAAGAGACGGAACACTGGCGGCTTGTCACAATGCCCCCCGATGACATCACAATAGCGCTGCTGCCTAGAAAACAAGCTGCGCAGAAGAAGTTGTTCTTTGGGTGGGAGGGTGGGCTAGTGGAAGGAGGGGGCAATCTCTTTTTTTCCCGGGTGGTAGGGGGATGACAGGAGAAGGGAAGCGGGTGGTGAGAAAGGTACAGAGGGCAGGGTTTGGGGGCTGGGAAGGAAAGGGAAAAGATTAGGGTTTGGGGATGATGAAAGGGCTTTCTACGGGTAAGGATGGCAAAGGGTGGCAGTGACGGAAAGTCAGGCAACCTGTCCTGTCCGTCTTTTTGTATCGTGAATTGGAAAGACTGCAAGGGGGAGGGGAGTTGCTTGCGCCCTAAAGGAGGAGTTATTCAGATTCATTGCAGTGGGCGGCGGCTGCAAAACGCACCATTCTTCTTGTTTTGGCTCTGCAAAGCAGCCTTTTCAAGGGTTGGCTTGGGTGACAAAATGTCTTGTGTAGGCGTGGGTTTGTCTCCCTCTCGCTCTCTCTCCCTAAGATGTGTCCGGCATAGGCCAGGGTGCCACTCGAGGCCCAAACCAATTCTGGTTATCGCTTCTCGGCCTTTTGGCTAAGATCAAGTGTAGTATCTGTTCTTATCAGTTTAATATCTGATACGTCCCCTATCTGGGGACCATATATTAAATGGATTTTTAGAACAGGGAGATGGAAAAAGAGCTTGCTCTGTCCACTCCACGCATTGACCTGGTATTGCAGTACCTCCAGGAACGGTGCACCCCTTCTTAACCCAGTTTCCAAAAGCAGAACTCAATTCACCTGATTCATATTAGCCCGATTTAATGAATTGGAAGAAAGCATACGTCTTCATATGCACCTCAATTTGGCCCATTCACTTTTCACACTTCCTCCTTTTGTTTTTTATCTTTCACACTTTTGACTTTCTTTATTCATCCAAATAGCAAACTCATCACCACTCAACCTGACCAACTCGGCTATGTCCCCGTGCTGCAGTTCTCTGTCTTATCTAGATCATTTGCAATTGAATGGAATAGATCCCTTTTGGACAAAGTGGATTCACCTGCTGCTGCAGTGACCACAGGTGTGATAACATCTAGAATTGGCATCTGGTGCGATCTCTCCGCTTCCACTCCAAAGAAAGTTACCTGTTTATTCCTATCATGCATTGGTTTTTGGGGTTTTCTTTGAGTAATGATGATCTCTTTAGTAGTCTGTTGGCGCCCTCTCCTGGAGGAATAGTTTGCTTGCTCTTGGACATTCTAAAAGAGAGGTCATGATAGACATTGAGCTTCTGAGCTCAATTGGGGACAGTCATGGGTGATGAATGTTTGCAACCTACTGCGAAGCCTCATACCGCAATATAAGGAACGTCAAATACTAAGAAAGGGCGGCCTATGAAAGAATTACTACTTTCAATAAGTACACTTAAACGGCTAATTGGGAATAGAAAAACTGTAAAAAGCCCTCTGAGAAAGCCCCCCTCTAACCTTTGATAGTAAGCTTTTCTGTAGTCTGCCTGTTGATGTATTTTCCGTTTGAACTGTGCACAACATGAAGAGACGGAACACTGGCGGCTTGTCACAATGCCCCCCGATGACATCACAATAGCGCTGCTGCCTAGAAAACAAGCTGCGCAGAAGAAGTTGTTCTTTGGGTGGGAGGGTGGGCTAGTGGAAGGAGGGGGCAATCTCTTTTTTTCCCGGGTGGTAGGGGGATGACAGGAGAAGGGAAGCGGGTGGTGAGAAAGGTACAGAGGGCAGGGTTTGGGGGCTGGGAAGGAAAGGGAAAAGATTAGGGTTTGGGGATGATGAAAGGGCTTTCTACGGGTAAGGATGGCAAAGGGTGGCAGTGACGGAAAGTCAGGCAACCTGTCCTGTCCGTCTTTTTGTATCGTGAATTGGAAAGACTGCAAGGGGGAGGGGAGTTGCTTGCGCCCTAAAGGAGGAGTTATTCAGATTCATTGCAGTGGGCGGCGGCTGCAAAACGCACCATTCTTCTTGTTTTGGCTCTGCAAAGCAGCCTTTTCAAGGGTTGGCTTGGGTGACAAAATGTCTTGTGTAGGCGTGGGTTTGTCTCCCTCTCGCTCTCTCTCCCTAAGATGTGTCCGGCATAGGCCAGGGTGCCACTCGAGGCCCAAACCAATTCTGGTCATCGCTTCTCGGCCTTTTGGCTAAGATCAAGTGTAGTATTGTTCGAAAAGGTGGTTTAAGGCTCCGGCCACCTTAGTACAATGATACAATGCACACTGGAAGGTTGCGCTTGTTAGTACTTTGGGAGGATAGTATATCCATCTAGAGGAAACCATGGCCCTACCAGGATCGAGGCTATTAGACTGAGTAAGTGTGGGGGTTATGGTGCAATGTGCCCCAGGAATGGACACCCTGGAGGGAGTCTGAACTTGCTAGGTTGGGACCCTGGTAAGCCTCAGACTCTGTCGCACGCCGCGCCTTGCCTATTCATACTTTCCAAGCATATTGCCCTATCCCGGCCTTCTGGCTAAGAAGGGAAATTTTTATAATCCCGGTCGGAGGTCCGGTCAGCTTTGGGCTGAGAAACCAACACCCGGTTGGAGGTCCGGGTCAGCTTTGGCTGAGAAACCAACACCCGGTTGGAGGTCCGGTTAGCCTTGGGCTGAGAAACCAACACCCGGTTGGAGGTCCGGTCAGCCTTGGGCTGAGAAACCAACACCCGGTTGGAGGTCCGGTCAGCCTTGGGCTGAGAAACCAACACCGGTTGACGGTCCGGGCAGTCTCGGCTGCGAAACCAACGACTAGTAGCTCCCTACTCCACTTGGGTAAGATGCCTCGGTGGACGCTGGGAGCAACAACAAGGCTCAACCAGGCTTCGGCTTGGGGGAGCACCGAAGATCCCTGACCCTCGCTGTGGCCTTCTGGCTCGGAGGGACGGGGTTGATTTTTGGGGATCCTCTTCTCACGGAGGGGTCCACACGAATCCTAGCCTTTGCACTGTTTTTGGTGTGACTTCGGTCATGCATTTTTGCGGTGCTTTGGAAAGCTTCATTAAATCAAAATCTGTTCTTATCAGTTTAATATCTGATACGTCCCCTATCTGGGGACCATATATTAAATGGATTTTTAGAACAGGGAGATGGAAAAAGAGCTTGCTCTGTCCACTCCACGCATTGACCTGGTATTGCAGTACCTCCAGGAACGGTGCACCCCTTCTTAACCCAGTTTCCAAAAGCAGAACTCAATTCACCTGATTCATATTAGCCCGATTTAATGAATTGGAAGAAAGCATACGTCTTCATATGCACCTCAATTTGGCCCATTCACTTTTCACACTTCCTCCTTTTGTTTTTTATCTTTCACACTTTTGACTTTCTTTATTCATCCAAATAGCAAACTCATCACCACTCAACCTGACCAACTCGGCTATGTCCCCGTGCTGCAGTTCTCTGTCTTATCTAGATCATTTGCAATTGAATGGAATAGATCCCTTTTGGACAAAGTGGATTCACCTGCTGCTGCAGTGACCACAGGTGTGATAACATCTAGAATTGGCATCTGGTGCGATCTCTCCGCTTCCACTCCAAAGAAAGTTACCTGTTTATTCCTATCATGCATTGGTTTTTGGGGTTTTCTTTGAGTAATGATGATCTCTTTAGTAGTCTGTTGGCGCCCTCTCCTGGAGGAATAGTTTGCTTGCTCTTGGACATTCTAAAAGAGAGGTCATGATAGACATTGAGCTTCTGAGCTCAATTGGGGACAGTCATGGGTGATGAATGTTTGCAACCTACTGCGAAGCCTCATACCGCAATATAAGGAACGTCAAATACTAAGAAAGGGCGGCCTATGAAAGAATTACTACTTTCAATAAGTACACTTAAACGGCTAATTGGGAATAGAAAAACTGTAAAAAGCCCTCTGAGAAAGCCCCCCTCTAACCTTTGATAGTAAGCTTTTCTGTAGTCTGCCTGTTGATGTATTTTCCGTTTGAACTGTGCACAACATGAAGAGACGGAACACTGGCGGCTTGTCACAATGCCCCCCGATGACATCACAATAGCGCTGCTGCCTAGAAAACAAGCTGCGCAGAAGAAGTTGTTCTTTGGGTGGGAGGGTGGGCTAGTGGAAGGAGGGGGCAATCTCTTTTTTTCCCGGGTGGTAGGGGGATGACAGGAGAAGGGAAGCGGGTGGTGAGAAAGGTACAGAGGGCAGGGTTTGGGGGCTGGGAAGGAAAGGGAAAAGATTAGGGTTTGGGGATGATGAAAGGGCTTTCTACGGGTAAGGATGGCAAAGGGTGGCAGTGACGGAAAGTCAGGCAACCTGTCCTGTCCGTCTTTTTGTATCGTGAATTGGAAAGACTGCAAGGGGGAGGGGAGTTGCTTGCGCCCTAAAGGAGGAGTTATTCAGATTCATTGCAGTGGGCGGCGGCTGCAAAACGCACCATTCTTCTTGTTTTGGCTCTGCAAAGCAGCCTTTTCAAGGGTTGGCTTGGGTGACAAAATGTCTTGTGTAGGCGTGGGTTTGTCTCCCTCTCGCTCTCTCTCCCTAAGATGTGTCCGGCATAGGCCAGGGTGCCACTCGAGGCCCAAACCAATTCTGGTTATCGCTTCTCGGCCTTTTGGCTAAGATCAAGTGTAGTATCTGTTCTTATCAGTTTAATATCTGATACGTCCCCTATCTGGGGACCATATATTAAATGGATTTTTAGAACAGGGAGATGGAAAAAGAGCTTGCTCTGTCCACTCCACGCATTGACCTGGTATTGCAGTACCTCCAGGAACGGTGCACCCCTTCTTAACCCAGTTTCCAAAAGCAGAACTCAATTCACCTGATTCATATTAGCCCGATTTAATGAATTGGAAGAAAGCATACGTCTTCATATGCACCTCAATTTGGCCCATTCACTTTTCACACTTCCTCCTTTTGTTTTTTATCTTTCACACTTTTGACTTTCTTTATTCATCCAAATAGCAAACTCATCACCACTCAACCTGACCAACTCGGCTATGTCCCCGTGCTGCAGTTCTCTGTCTTATCTAGATCATTTGCAATTGAATGGAATAGATCCCTTTTGGACAAAGTGGATTCACCTGCTGCTGCAGTGACCACAGGTGTGATAACATCTAGAATTGGCATCTGGTGCGATCTCTCCGCTTCCACTCCAAAGAAAGTTACCTGTTTATTCCTATCATGCATTGGTTTTTGGGGTTTTCTTTGAGTAATGATGATCTCTTTAGTAGTCTGTTGGCGCCCTCTCCTGGAGGAATAGTTTGCTTGCTCTTGGACATTCTAAAAGAGAGGTCATGATAGACATTGAGCTTCTTAGCTCAATTGGGGACAGTCATGGGTGATGAATGTTTGCAACCTACTGCGAAGCCTCATACCGCAATATAAGGAACGTCAAATACTAAGAAAGGGCGGCCTATGAAAGAATTACTACTTTCAATAAGTACACTTAAACGGCTAATTGGGAATAGAAAAACTGTAAAAAGCCCTCTGAGAAAGCCCCCCTCTAACCTTTGATAGTAAGCTTTTCTGTAGTCTGCCTGTTGATGTATTTTCCGTTTGAACTGTGCACAACATGAAGAGACGGAACACTGGCGGCTTGTCACAATGCCCCCCGATGACATCACAATAGCGCTGCTGCCTAGAAAACAAGCTGCGCAGAAGAAGTTGTTCTTTGGGTGGGAGGGTGGGCTAGTGGAAGGAGGGGGCAATCTCTTTTTTTCCCGGGTGGTAGGGGGATGACAGGAGAAGGGAAGCGGGTGGTGAGAAAGGTACAGAGGGCAGGGTTTGGGGGCTGGGAAGGAAAGGGAAAAGATTAGGGTTTGGGGATGATGAAAGGGCTTTCTACGGGTAAGGATGGCAAAGGGTGGCAGTGACGGAAAGTCAGGCAACCTGTCCTGTCCGTCTTTTTGTATCGTGAATTGGAAAGACTGCAAGGGGGAGGGGAGTTGCTTGCGCCCTAAAGGAGGAGTTATTCAGATTCATTGCAGTGGGCGGCGGCTGCAAAACGCACCATTCTTCTTGTTTTGGCTCTGCAAAGCAGCCTTTTCAAGGGTTGGCTTGGGTGACAAAATGTCTTGTGTAGGCGTGGGTTTGTCTCCCTCTCGCTCTCTCTCCCTAAGATGTGTCCGGCATAGGCCAGGGTGCCACTCGAGGCCCAAACCAATTCTGGTTATCGCTTCTCGGCCTTTTGGCTAAGATCAAGTGTAGTATCTGTTCTTATCAGTTTAATATCTGATACGTCCCCTATCTGGGGACCATATATTAAATGGATTTTTAGAACAGGGAGATGGAAAAAGAGCTTGCTCTGTCCACTCCACGCATTGACCTGGTATTGCAGTACCTCCAGGAACGGTGCACCCCTTCTTAACCCAGTTTCCAAAAGCAGAACTCAATTCACCTGATTCATATTAGCCCGATTTAATGAATTGGAAGAAAGCATACGTCTTCATATGCACCTCAATTTGGCCCATTCACTTTTCACACTTCCTCCTTTTGTTTTTTATCTTTCACACTTTTGACTTTCTTTATTCATCCAAATAGCAAACTCATCACCACTCAACCTGACCAACTCGGCTATGTCCCCGTGCTGCAGTTCTCTGTCTTATCTAGATCATTTGCAATTGAATGGAATAGATCCCTTTTGGACAAAGTGGATTCACCTGCTGCTGCAGTGACCACAGGTGTGATAACATCTAGAATTGGCATCTGGTGCGATCTCTCCGCTTCCACTCCAAAGAAAGTTACCTGTTTATTCCTATCATGCATTGGTTTTTGGGGTTTTCTTTGAGTAATGATGATCTCTTTAGTAGTCTGTTGGCGCCCTCTCCTGGAGGAATAGTTTGCTTGCTCTTGGACATTCTAAAAGAGAGGTCATGATAGACATTGAGCTTCTGAGCTCAATTGGGGACAGTCATGGGTGATGAATGTTTGCAACCTACTGCGAAGCCTCATACCGCAATATAAGGAACGTCAAATACTAAGAAAGGGCGGCCTATGAAAGAATTACTACTTTCAATAAGTACACTTAAACGGCTAATTGGGAATAGAAAAACTGTAAAAAGCCCTCTGAGAAAGCCCCCCTCTAACCTTTGATAGTAAGCTTTTCTGTAGTCTGCCTGTTGATGTATTTTCCGTTTGAACTGTGCACAACATGAAGAGACGGAACACTGGCGGCTTGTCACAATGCCCCCCGATGACATCACAATAGCGCTGCTGCCTAGAAAACAAGCTGCGCAGAAGAAGTTGTTCTTTGGGTGGGAGGGTGGGCTAGTGGAAGGAGGGGGCAATCTCTTTTTTTCCCGGGTGGTAGGGGGATGACAGGAGAAGGGAAGCGGGTGGTGAGAAAGGTACAGAGGGCAGGGTTTGGGGGCTGGGAAGGAAAGGGAAAAGATTAGGGTTTGGGGATGATGAAAGGGCTTTCTACGGGTAAGGATGGCAAAGGGTGGCAGTGACGGAAAGTCAGGCAACCTGTCCTGTCCGTCTTTTTGTATCGTGAATTGGAAAGACTGCAAGGGGGAGGGGAGTTGCTTGCGCCCTAAAGGAGGAGTTATTCAGATTCATTGCAGTGGGCGGCGGCTGCAAAACGCACCATTCTTCTTGTTTTGGCTCTGCAAAGCAGCCTTTTCAAGGGTTGGCTTGGGTGACAAAATGTCTTGTGTAGGCGTGGGTTTGTCTCCCTCTCGCTCTCTCTCCCTAAGATGTGTCCGGCATAGGCCAGGGTGCCACTCGAGGCCCAAACCAATTCTGGTTATCGCTTCTCGGCCTTTTGGCTAAGATCAAGTGTAGTATCTGTTCTTATCAGTTTAATATCTGATACGTCCCCTATCTGGGGACCATATATTAAATGGATTTTTAGAACAGGGAGATGGAAAAAGAGCTTGCTCTGTCCACTCCACGCATTGACCTGGTATTGCAGTACCTCCAGGAACGGTGCACCCCTTCTTAACCCAGTTTCCAAAAGCAGAACTCAATTCACCTGATTCATATTAGCCCGATTTAATGAATTGGAAGAAAGCATACGTCTTCATATGCACCTCAATTTGGCCCATTCACTTTTCACACTTCCTCCTTTTGTTTTTTATCTTTCACACTTTTGACTTTCTTTATTCATCCAAATAGCAAACTCATCACCACTCAACCTGACCAACTCGGCTATGTCCCCGTGCTGCAGTTCTCTGTCTTATCTAGATCATTTGCAATTGAATGGAATAGATCCCTTTTGGACAAAGTGGATTCACCTGCTGCTGCAGTGACCACAGGTGTGATAACATCTAGAATTGGCATCTGGTGCGATCTCTCCGCTTCCACTCCAAAGAAAGTTACCTGTTTATTCCTATCATGCATTGGTTTTTGGGGTTTTCTTTGAGTAATGATGATCTCTTTAGTAGTCTGTTGGCGCCCTCTCCTGGAGGAATAGTTTGCTTGCTCTTGGACATTCTAAAAGAGAGGTCATGATAGACATTGAGCTTCTGAGCTCAATTGGGGACAGTCATGGGTGATGAATGTTTGCAACCTACTGCGAAGCCTCATACCGCAATATAAGGAACGTCAAATACTAAGAAAGGGCGGCCTATGAAAGAATTACTACTTTCAATAAGTACACTTAAACGGCTAATTGGGAATAGAAAAACTGTAAAAAGCCCTCTGAGAAAGCCCCCCTCTAACCTTTGATAGTAAGCTTTTCTGTAGTCTGCCTGTTGATGTATTTTCCGTTTGAACTGTGCACAACATGAAGAGACGGAACACTGGCGGCTTGTCACAATGCCCCCCGATGACATCACAATAGCGCTGCTGCCTAGAAAACAAGCTGCGCAGAAGAAGTTGTTCTTTGGGTGGGAGGGTGGGCTAGTGGAAGGAGGGGGCAATCTCTTTTTTTCCCGGGTGGTAGGGGGATGACAGGAGAAGGGAAGCGGGTGGTGAGAAAGGTACAGAGGGCAGGGTTTGGGGGCTGGGAAGGAAAGGGAAAAGATTAGGGTTTGGGGATGATGAAAGGGCTTTCTACGGGTAAGGATGGCAAAGGGTGGCAGTGACGGAAAGTCAGGCAACCTGTCCTGTCCGTCTTTTTGTATCGTGAATTGGAAAGACTGCAAGGGGGAGGGGAGTTGCTTGCGCCCTAAAGGAGGAGTTATTCAGATTCATTGCAGTGGGCGGCGGCTGCAAAACGCACCATTCTTCTTGTTTTGGCTCTGCAAAGCAGCCTTTTCAAGGGTTGGCTTGGGTGACAAAATGTCTTGTGTAGGCGTGGGTTTGTCTCCCTCTCGCTCTCTCTCCCTAAGATGTGTCCGGCATAGGCCAGGGTGCCACTCGAGGCCCAAACCAATTCTGGTTATCGCTTCTCGGCCTTTTGGCTAAGATCAAGTGTAGTATCTGTTCTTATCAGTTTAATATCTGATACGTCCCCTATCTGGGGACCATATATTAAATGGATTTTTAGAACAGGGAGATGGAAAAAGAGCTTGCTCTGTCCACTCCACGCATTGACCTGGTATTGCAGTACCTCCAGGAACGGTGCACCCCTTCTTAACCCAGTTTCCAAAAGCAGAACTCAATTCACCTGATTCATATTAGCCCGATTTAATGAATTGGAAGAAAGCATACGTCTTCATATGCACCTCAATTTGGCCCATTCACTTTTCACACTTCCTCCTTTTGTTTTTTATCTTTCACACTTTTGACTTTCTTTATTCATCCAAATAGCAAACTCATCACCACTCAACCTGACCAACTCGGCTATGTCCCCGTGCTGCAGTTCTCTGTCTTATCTAGATCATTTGCAATTGAATGGAATAGATCCCTTTTGGACAAAGTGGATTCACCTGCTGCTGCAGTGACCACAGGTGTGATAACATCTAGAATTGGCATCTGGTGCGATCTCTCCGCTTCCACTCCAAAGAAAGTTACCTGTTTATTCCTATCATGCATTGGTTTTTGGGGTTTTCTTTGAGTAATGATGATCTCTTTAGTAGTCTGTTGGCGCCCTCTCCTGGAGGAATAGTTTGCTTGCTCTTGGACATTCTAAAAGAGAGGTCATGATAGACATTGAGCTTCTGAGCTCAATTGGGGACAGTCATGGGTGATGAATGTTTGCAACCTACTGCGAAGCCTCATACCGCAATATAAGGAACGTCAAATACTAAGAAAGGGCGGCCTATGAAAGAATTACTACTTTCAATAAGTACACTTAAACGGCTAATTGGGAATAGAAAAACTGTAAAAAGCCCTCTGAGAAAGCCCCCCTCTAACCTTTGATAGTAAGCTTTTCTGTAGTCTGCCTGTTGATGTATTTTCCGTTTGAACTGTGCACAACATGAAGAGACGGAACACTGGCGGCTTGTCACAATGCCCCCCGATGACATCACAATAGCGCTGCTGCCTAGAAAACAAGCTGCGCAGAAGAAGTTGTTCTTTGGGTGGGAGGGTGGGCTAGTGGAAGGAGGGGGCAATCTCTTTTTTTCCCGGGTGGTAGGGGGATGACAGGAGAAGGGAAGCGGGTGGTGAGAAAGGTACAGAGGGCAGGGTTTGGGGGCTGGGAAGGAAAGGGAAAAGATTAGGGTTTGGGGATGATGAAAGGGCTTTCTACGGGTAAGGATGGCAAAGGGTGGCAGTGACGGAAAGTCAGGCAACCTGTCCTGTCCGTCTTTTTGTATCGTGAATTGGAAAGACTGCAAGGGGGAGGGGAGTTGCTTGCGCCCTAAAGGAGGAGTTATTCAGATTCATTGCAGTGGGCGGCGGCTGCAAAACGCACCATTCTTCTTGTTTTGGCTCTGCAAAGCAGCCTTTTCAAGGGTTGGCTTGGGTGACAAAATGTCTTGTGTAGGCGTGGGTTTGTCTCCCTCTCGCTCTCTCTCCCTAAGATGTGTCCGGCATAGGCCAGGGTGCCACTCGAGGCCCAAACCAATTCTGGTTATCGCTTCTCGGCCTTTTGGCTAAGATCAAGTGTAGTATCTGTTCTTATCAGTTTAATATCTGATACGTCCCCTATCTGGGGACCATATATTAAATGGATTTTTAGAACAGGGAGATGGAAAAAGAGCTTGCTCTGTCCACTCCACGCATTGACCTGGTATTGCAGTACCTCCAGGAACGGTGCACCCCTTCTTAACCCAGTTTCCAAAAGCAGAACTCAATTCACCTGATTCATATTAGCCCGATTTAATGAATTGGAAGAAAGCATACGTCTTCATATGCACCTCAATTTGGCCCATTCACTTTTCACACTTCCTCCTTTTGTTTTTTATCTTTCACACTTTTGACTTTCTTTATTCATCCAAATAGCAAACTCATCACCACTCAACCTGACCAACTCGGCTATGTCCCCGTGCTGCAGTTCTCTGTCTTATCTAGATCATTTGCAATTGAATGGAATAGATCCCTTTTGGACAAAGTGGATTCACCTGCTGCTGCAGTGACCACAGGTGTGATAACATCTGGAATTGGCATCTGGTGCGATCTCTCCGCTTCCACTCCAAAGAAAGTTACCTGTTTATTCCTATCATGCATTGGTTTTTGGGGTTTTCTTTGAGTAATGATGATCTCTTTAGTAGTCTGTTGGCGCCCTCTCCTGGAGGAATAGTTTGCTTGCTCTTGGACATTCTAAAAGAGAGGTCATGATAGACATTGAGCTTCTGAGCTCAATTGGGGACAGTCATGGGTGATGAATGTTTGCAACCTACTGCGAAGCCTCATACCGCAATATAAGGAACGTCAAATACTAAGAAAGGGCGGCCTATGAAAGAATTACTACTTTCAATAAGTACACTTAAACGGCTAATTGGGAATAGAAAAACTGTAAAAAGCCCTCTGAGAAAGCCCCCCTCTAACCTTTGATAGTAAGCTTTTCTGTAGTCTGCCTGTTGATGTATTTTCCGTTTGAACTGTGCACAACATGAAGAGACGGAACACTGGCGGCTTGTCACAATGCCCCCCGATGACATCACAATAGCGCTGCTGCCTAGAAAACAAGCTGCGCAGAAGAAGTTGTTCTTTGGGTGGGAGGGTGGGCTAGTGGAAGGAGGGGGCAATCTCTTTTTTTCCCGGGTGGTAGGGGGATGACAGGAGAAGGGAAGCGGGTGGTGAGAAAGGTACAGAGGGCAGGGTTTGGGGGCTGGGAAGGAAAGGGAAAAGATTAGGGTTTGGGGATGATGAAAGGGCTTTCTACGGGTAAGGATGGCAAAGGGTGGCAGTGACGGAAAGTCAGGCAACCTGTCCTGTCCGTCTTTTTGTATCGTGAATTGGAAAGACTGCAAGGGGGAGGGGAGTTGCTTGCGCCCTAAAGGAGGAGTTATTCAGATTCATTGCAGTGGGCGGCGGCTGCAAAACGCACCATTCTTCTTGTTTTGGCTCTGCAAAGCAGCCTTTTCAAGGGTTGGCTTGGGTGACAAAATGTCTTGTGTAGGCGTGGGTTTGTCTCCCTCTCGCTCTCTCTCCCTAAGATGTGTCCGGCATAGGCCAGGGTGCCACTCGAGGCCCAAACCAATTCTGGTTATCGCTTCTCGGCCTTTTGGCTAAGATCAAGTGTAGTATCTGTTCTTATCAGTTTAATATCTGATACGTCCCCTATCTGGGGACCATATATTAAATGGATTTTTAGAACAGGGAGATGGAAAAAGAGCTTGCTCTGTCCACTCCACGCATTGACCTGGTATTGCAGTACCTCCAGGAACGGTGCACCCCTTCTTAACCCAGTTTCCAAAAGCAGAACTCAATTCACCTGATTCATATTAGCCCGATTTAATGAATTGGAAGAAAGCATACGTCTTCATATGCACCTCAATTTGGCCCATTCACTTTTCACACTTCCTCCTTTTGTTTTTTATCTTTCACACTTTTGACTTTCTTTATTCATCCAAATAGCAAACTCATCACCACTCAACCTGACCAACTCGGCTATGTCCCCGTGCTGCAGTTCTCTGTCTTATCTAGATCATTTGCAATTGAATGGAATAGATCCCTTTTGGACAAAGTGGATTCACCTGCTGCTGCAGTGACCACAGGTGTGATAACATCTAGAATTGGCATCTGGTGCGATCTCTCCGCTTCCACTCCAAAGAAAGTTACCTGTTTATTCCTATCATGCATTGGTTTTTGGGGTTTTCTTTGAGTAATGATGATCTCTTTAGTAGTCTGTTGGCGCCCTCTCCTGGAGGAATAGTTTGCTTGCTCTTGGACATTCTAAAAGAGAGGTCATGATAGACATTGAGCTTCTGAGCTCAATTGGGGACAGTCATGGGTGATGAATGTTTGCAACCTACTGCGAAGCCTCATACCGCAATATAAGGAACGTCAAATACTAAGAAAGGGCGGCCTATGAAAGAATTACTACTTTCAATAAGTACACTTAAACGGCTAATTGGGAATAGAAAAACTGTAAAAAGCCCTCTGAGAAAGCCCCCCTCTAACCTTTGATAGTAAGCTTTTCTGTAGTCTGCCTGTTGATGTATTTTCCGTTTGAACTGTGCACAACATGAAGAGACGGAACACTGGCGGCTTGTCACAATGCCCCCCGATGACATCACAATAGCGCTGCTGCCTAGAAAACAAGCTGCGCAGAAGAAGTTGTTCTTTGGGTGGGAGGGTGGGCTAGTGGAAGGAGGGGGCAATCTCTTTTTTTCCCGGGTGGTAGGGGGATGACAGGAGAAGGGAAGCGGGTGGTGAGAAAGGTACAGAGGGCAGGGTTTGGGGGCTGGGAAGGAAAGGGAAAAGATTAGGGTTTGGGGATGATGAAAGGGCTTTCTACGGGTAAGGATGGCAAAGGGTGGCAGTGACGGAAAGTCAGGCAACCTGTCCTGTCCGTCTTTTTGTATCGTGAATTGGAAAGACTGCAAGGGGGAGGGGAGTTGCTTGCGCCCTAAAGGAGGAGTTATTCAGATTCATTGCAGTGGGCGGCGGCTGCAAAACGCACCATTCTTCTTGTTTTGGCTCTGCAAAGCAGCCTTTTCAAGGGTTGGCTTGGGTGACAAAATGTCTTGTGTAGGCGTGGGTTTGTCTCCCTCTCGCTCTCTCTCCCTAAGATGTGTCCGGCATAGGCCAGGGTGCCACTCGAGGCCCAAACCAATTCTGGTTATCGCTTCTCGGCCTTTTGGCTAAGATCAAGTGTAGTATCTGTTCTTATCAGTTTAATATCTGATACGTCCCCTATCTGGGGACCATATATTAAATGGATTTTTAGAACAGGGAGATGGAAAAAGAGCTTGCTCTGTCCACTCCACGCATTGACCTGGTATTGCAGTACCTCCAGGAACGGTGCACCCCTTCTTAACCCAGTTTCCAAAAGCAGAACTCAATTCACCTGATTCATATTAGCCCGATTTAATGAATTGGAAGAAAGCATACGTCTTCATATGCACCTCAATTTGGCCCATTCACTTTTCACACTTCCTCCTTTTGTTTTTTATCTTTCACACTTTTGACTTTCTTTATTCATCCAAATAGCAAACTCATCACCACTCAACCTGACCAACTCGGCTATGTCCCCGTGCTGCAGTTCTCTGTCTTATCTAGATCATTTGCAATTGAATGGAATAGATCCCTTTTGGACAAAGTGGATTCACCTGCTGCTGCAGTGACCACAGGTGTGATAACATCTAGAATTGGCATCTGGTGCGATCTCTCCGCTTCCACTCCAAAGAAAGTTACCTGTTTATTCCTATCATGCATTGGTTTTTGGGGTTTTCTTTGAGTAATGATGATCTCTTTAGTAGTCTGTTGGCGCCCTCTCCTGGAGGAATAGTTTGCTTGCTCTTGGACATTCTAAAAGAGAGGTCATGATAGACATTGAGCTTCTGAGCTCAATTGGGGACAGTCATGGGTGATGAATGTTTGCAACCTACTGCGAAGCCTCATACCGCAATATAAGGAACGTCAAATACTAAGAAAGGGCGGCCTATGAAAGAATTACTACTTTCAATAAGTACACTTAAACGGCTAATTGGGAATAGAAAAACTGTAAAAAGCCCTCTGAGAAAGCCCCCCTCTAACCTTTGATAGTAAGCTTTTCTGTAGTCTGCCTGTTGATGTATTTTCCGTTTGAACTGTGCACAACATGAAGAGACGGAACACTGGCGGCTTGTCACAATGCCCCCCGATGACATCACAATAGCGCTGCTGCCTAGAAAACAAGCTGCGCAGAAGAAGTTGTTCTTTGGGTGGGAGGGTGGGCTAGTGGAAGGAGGGGGCAATCTCTTTTTTTCCCGGGTGGTAGGGGGATGACAGGAGAAGGGAAGCGGGTGGTGAGAAAGGTACAGAGGGCAGGGTTTGGGGGCTGGGAAGGAAAGGGAAAAGATTAGGGTTTGGGGATGATGAAAGGGCTTTCTACGGGTAAGGATGGCAAAGGGTGGCAGTGACGGAAAGTCAGGCAACCTGTCCTGTCCGTCTTTTTGTATCGTGAATTGGAAAGACTGCAAGGGGGAGGGGAGTTGCTTGCGCCCTAAAGGAGGAGTTATTCAGATTCATTGCAGTGGGCGGCGGCTGCAAAACGCACCATTCTTCTTGTTTTGGCTCTGCAAAGCAGCCTTTTCAAGGGTTGGCTTGGGTGACAAAATGTCTTGTGTAGGCGTGGGTTTGTCTCCCTCTCGCTCTCTCTCCCTAAGATGTGTCCGGCATAGGCCAGGGTGCCACTCGAGGCCCAAACCAATTCTGGTTATCGCTTCTCGGCCTTTTGGCTAAGATCAAGTGTAGTATCTGTTCTTATCAGTTTAATATCTGATACGTCCCCTATCTGGGGACCATATATTAAATGGATTTTTAGAACAGGGAGATGGAAAAAGAGCTTGCTCTGTCCACTCCACGCATTGACCTGGTATTGCAGTACCTCCAGGAACGGTGCACCCCTTCTTAACCCAGTTTCCAAAAGCAGAACTCAATTCACCTGATTCATATTAGCCCGATTTAATGAATTGGAAGAAAGCATACGTCTTCATATGCACCTCAATTTGGCCCATTCACTTTTCACACTTCCTCCTTTTGTTTTTTATCTTTCACACTTTTGACTTTCTTTATTCATCCAAATAGCAAACTCATCACCACTCAACCTGACCAACTCGGCTATGTCCCCGTGCTGCAGTTCTCTGTCTTATCTAGATCATTTGCAATTGAATGGAATAGATCCCTTTTGGACAAAGTGGATTCACCTGCTGCTGCAGTGACCACAGGTGTGATAACATCTAGAATTGGCATCTGGTGCGATCTCTCCGCTTCCACTCCAAAGAAAGTTACCTGTTTATTCCTATCATGCATTGGTTTTTGGGGTTTTCTTTGAGTAATGATGATCTCTTTAGTAGTCTGTTGGCGCCCTCTCCTGGAGGAATAGTTTGCTTGCTCTTGGACATTCTAAAAGAGAGGTCATGATAGACATTGAGCTTCTGAGCTCAATTGGGGACAGTCATGGGTGATGAATGTTTGCAACCTACTGCGAAGCCTCATACCGCAATATAAGGAACGTCAAATACTAAGAAAGGGCGGCCTATGAAAGAATTACTACTTTCAATAAGTACACTTAAACGGCTAATTGGGAATAGAAAAACTGTAAAAAGCCCTCTGAGAAAGCCCCCCTCTAACCTTTGATAGTAAGCTTTTCTGTAGTCTGCCTGTTGATGTATTTTCCGTTTGAACTGTGCACAACATGAAGAGACGGAACACTGGCGGCTTGTCACAATGCCCCCCGATGACATCACAATAGCGCTGCTGCCTAGAAAACAAGCTGCGCAGAAGAAGTTGTTCTTTGGGTGGGAGGGTGGGCTAGTGGAAGGAGGGGGCAATCTCTTTTTTTCCCGGGTGGTAGGGGGATGACAGGAGAAGGGAAGCGGGTGGTGAGAAAGGTACAGAGGGCAGGGTTTGGGGGCTGGGAAGGAAAGGGAAAAGATTAGGGTTTGGGGATGATGAAAGGGCTTTCTACGGGTAAGGATGGCAAAGGGTGGCAGTGACGGAAAGTCAGGCAACCTGTCCTGTCCGTCTTTTTGTATCGTGAATTGGAAAGACTGCAAGGGGGAGGGGAGTTGCTTGCGCCCTAAAGGAGGAGTTATTCAGATTCATTGCAGTGGGCGGCGGCTGCAAAACGCACCATTCTTCTTGTTTTGGCTCTGCAAAGCAGCCTTTTCAAGGGTTGGCTTGGGTGACAAAATGTCTTGTGTAGGCGTGGGTTTGTCTCCCTCTCGCTCTCTCTCCCTAAGATGTGTCCGGCATAGGCCAGGGTGCCACTCGAGGCCCAAACCAATTCTGGTTATCGCTTCTCGGCCTTTTGGCTAAGATCAAGTGTAGTATCTGTTCTTATCAGTTTAATATCTGATACGTCCCCTATCTGGGGACCATATATTAAATGGATTTTTAGAACAGGGAGATGGAAAAAGAGCTTGCTCTGTCCACTCCACGCATTGACCTGGTATTGCAGTACCTCCAGGAACGGTGCACCCCTTCTTAACCCAGTTTCCAAAAGCAGAACTCAATTCACCTGATTCATATTAGCCCGATTTAATGAATTGGAAGAAAGCATACGTCTTCATATGCACCTCAATTTGGCCCATTCACTTTTCACACTTCCTCCTTTTGTTTTTTATCTTTCACACTTTTGACTTTCTTTATTCATCCAAATAGCAAACTCATCACCACTCAACCTGACCAACTCGGCTATGTCCCCGTGCTGCAGTTCTCTGTCTTATCTAGATCATTTGCAATTGAATGGAATAGATCCCTTTTGGACAAAGTGGATTCACCTGCTGCTGCAGTGACCATAGGTGTGATAACATCTAGAATTGGCATCTGGTGCGATCTCTCCGCTTCCACTCCAAAGAAAGTTACCTGTTTATTCCTATCATGCATTGGTTTTTGGGGTTTTCTTTGAGTAATGATGATCTCTTTAGTAGTCTGTTGGCGCCCTCTCCTGGAGGAATAGTTTGCTTGCTCTTGGACATTCTAAAAGAGAGGTCATGATAGACATTGAGCTTCTGAGCTCAATTGGGGACAGTCATGGGTGATGAATGTTTGCAACCTACTGCGAAGCCTCATACCGCAATATAAGGAACGTCAAATACTAAGAAAGGGCGGCCTATGAAAGAATTACTACTTTCAATAAGTACACTTAAACGGCTAATTGGGAATAGAAAAACTGTAAAAAGCCCTCTGAGAAAGCCCCCCTCTAACCTTTGATAGTAAGCTTTTCTGTAGTCTGCCTGTTGATGTATTTTCCGTTTGAACTGTGCACAACATGAAGAGACGGAACACTGGCGGCTTGTCACAATGCCCCCCGATGACATCACAATAGCGCTGCTGCCTAGAAAACAAGCTGCGCAGAAGAAGTTGTTCTTTGGGTGGGAGGGTGGGCTAGTGGAAGGAGGGGGCAATCTCTTTTTTTCCCGGGTGGTAGGGGGATGACAGGAGAAGGGAAGCGGGTGGTGAGAAAGGTACAGAGGGCAGGGTTTGGGGGCTGGGAAGGAAAGGGAAAAGATTAGGGTTTGGGGATGATGAAAGGGCTTTCTACGGGTAAGGATGGCAAAGGGTGGCAGTGACGGAAAGTCAGGCAACCTGTCCTGTCCGTCTTTTTGTATCGTGAATTGGAAAGACTGCAAGGGGGAGGGGAGTTGCTTGCGCCCTAAAGGAGGAGTTATTCAGATTCATTGCAGTGGGCGGCGGCTGCAAAACGCACCATTCTTCTTGTTTTGGCTCTGCAAAGCAGCCTTTTCAAGGGTTGGCTTGGGTGACAAAATGTCTTGTGTAGGCGTGGGTTTGTCTCCCTCTCGCTCTCTCTCCCTAAGATGTGTCCGGCATAGGCCAGGGTGCCACTCGAGGCCCAAACCAATTCTGGTTATCGCTTCTCGGCCTTTTGGCTAAGATCAAGTGTAGTATCTTTTTGGCTAAGATCAAGTGTAGTATCTGTGAGGCTCGGCAGATGCAATGCACACTGGAAGGTTGCGCTTGCTAGTACTCTTAATGTATAGTATATTCATCTAGAGGAAAACATGGCCCTACCAGGATCGAGGCTATTAGACTGAGTAAGTGTGGGGGCTATGGTGCAATGTGCCCCAGGACTGACGACCCTGGAGTGAGTCTGAGCTTGCTGGCTTGGGACCCCGGCGAGCCTTGGGCTCTGTAGCACACCGTACCTTGCCCTTTCATACTTTCTGAGCATATTGCTCTATCCCGGCCTTCTGGCTAGGAAGGAAAATTTTTATAATCATGGTCGGAGGTCCGTTCAGCTTTGGGCTGAGAAACCAACACCCGGTTGGAGGTCCGGGTCAGCTTCGGCTGAGAAACCAACACCCGGTTGGAGGTCTGGGTCAGCTTCGGCTGAGAAACCAACACCCGGTTGGAGGTCCGGGTCAGCTTCGGCTGAGAAACCAACACCCGGTTGGAGGTCCGGTTAGCCTTGGGCTGAGAAACCAACACCGGTTGACGGTCCGGGCAGTTTCGGCTGCGAAACCAACAACTAGTAGCTCTCTACTCCACTTGGGTAAGATGCCTGAGTGGACGCTGGGAGCAACGACAAGGCTCAACCAGGCTTCGGCTTGGGGGAGCACCGAAGATCCCTGACCCTTGCTGTGGCCTTCTGGCTCGGAGGGACGGGGTTGATTTTTGGGGACCCTCTCCTCACGGAGGGGTCCACACGAATCCTAGCCTTTGCACTGTTTTTGGTGTGACTTCGGTCATGCATTTTTTGCGGTGCTTTGGAAAGCTTCATTAAATCAAAAAATCTGTTCTTATCAGTTTAATATCTGATACGTCCCCTATCTGGGGACCATATATTAAATGGATTTTTAGAACAGGGAGATGGAAAAAGAGCTTGCTCTGTCCACTCCACGCATTGACCTGGTATTGCAGTACCTCCAGGAACGGTGCACCCCTTCTTAACCCAGTTTCCAAAAGCAGAACTCAATTCACCTGATTCATATTAGCCCGATTTAATGAATTGGAAGAAAGCATACGTCTTCATATGCACCTCAATTTGGCCCATTCACTTTTCACACTTCCTCCTTTTGTTTTTTATCTTTCACACTTTTGACTTTCTTTATTCATCCAAATAGCAAACTCATCACCACTCAACCTGACCAACTCGGCTATGTCCCCGTGCTGCAGTTCTCTGTCTTATCTAGATCATTTGCAATTGAATGGAATAGATCCCTTTTGGACAAAGTGGATTCACCTGCTGCTGCAGTGACCACAGGTGTGATAACATCTAGAATTGGCATCTGGTGCGATCTCTCCGCTTCCACTCCAAAGAAAGTTACCTGTTTATTCCTATCATGCATTGGTTTTTGGGGTTTTCTTTGAGTAATGATGATCTCTTTAGTAGTCTGTTGGCGCCCTCTCCTGGAGGAATAGTTTGCTTGCTCTTGGACATTCTAAAAGAGAGGTCATGATAGACATTGAGCTTCTGAGCTCAATTGGGGACAGTCATGGGTGATGAATGTTTGCAACCTACTGCGAAGCCTCATACCGCAATATAAGGAACGTCAAATACTAAGAAAGGGCGGCCTATGAAAGAATTACTACTTTCAATAAGTACACTTAAACGGCTAATTGGGAATAGAAAAACTGTAAAAAGCCCTCTGAGAAAGCCCCCCTCTAACCTTTGATAGTAAGCTTTTCTGTAGTCTGCCTGTTGATGTATTTTCCGTTTGAACTGTGCACAACATGAAGAGACGGAACACTGGCGGCTTGTCACAATGCCCCCCGATGACATCACAATAGCGCTGCTGCCTAGAAAACAAGCTGCGCAGAAGAAGTTGTTCTTTGGGTGGGAGGGTGGGCTAGTGGAAGGAGGGGGCAATCTCTTTTTTTCCCGGGTGGTAGGGGGATGACAGGAGAAGGGAAGTGGGTGGTGAGAAAGGTACAGAGGGCAGGGTTTGGGGGCTGGGAAGGAAAGGGAAAAGATTAGGGTTTGGGGATGATGAAAGGGCTTTCTACGGGTAAGGATGGCAAAGGGTGGCAGTGACGGAAAGTCAGGCAACCTGTCCTGTCCGTCTTTTTGTATCGTGAATTGGAAAGACTGCAAGGGGGAGGGGAGTTGCTTGCGCCCTAAAGGAGGAGTTATTCAGATTCATTGCAGTGGGCGGCGGCTGCAAAACGCACCATTCTTCTTGTTTTGGCTCTGCAAAGCAGCCTTTTCAAGGGTTGGCTTGGGTGACAAAATGTCTTGTGTAGGCGTGGGTTTGTCTCCCTCTCGCTCTCTCTCCCTAAGATGTGTCCGGCATAGGCCAGGGTGCCACTCGAGGCCCAAACCAATTCTGGTTATCGCTTCTCGGCCTTTTGGCTAAGATCAAGTGTAGTATCTGTTCTTATCAGTTTAATATCTGATACGTCCCCTATCTGGGGACCATATATTAAATGGATTTTTAGAACAGG
Organism: Anomaloglossus baeobatrachus; assembly: GCF_048569485.1. Classification (NCBI taxonomy): domain Eukaryota; kingdom Metazoa; phylum Chordata; class Amphibia; order Anura; family Aromobatidae; genus Anomaloglossus; species Anomaloglossus baeobatrachus. Next base: position 24,831 of record NW_027442657.1, on the reverse strand, counting down.
GAGATGGAAAAAGAGCTTGCTCTGTCCACTCCACGCATTGACCTGGTATTGCAGTACCTCCAGGAACGGTGCACCCCTTCTTAACCCAGTTTCCAAAAGCAGAACTCAATTCACCTGATTCATATTAGCCCGATTTAATGAATTGGAAGAAAGCATACGTCTTCATATGCACCTCAATTTGGCCCATTCACTTTTCACACTTCCTCCTTTTGTTTTTTATCTTTCACACTTTTGACTTTCTTTATTCATCCAAATAGCAAACTCATCACCACTCAACCTGACCAACTCGGCTATGTCCCCGTGCTGCAGTTCTCTGTCTTATCTAGATCATTTGCAATTGAATGGAATAGATCCCTTTTGGACAAAGTGGATTCACCTGCTGCTGCAGTGACCACAGGTGTGATAACATCTAGAATTGGCATCTGGTGCGATCTCTCCGCTTCCACTCCAAAGAAAGTTACCTGTTTATTCCTATCATGCATTGGTTTTTGGGGTTTTCTTTGAGTAATGATGATCTCTTTAGTAGTCTGTTGGCGCCCTCTCCTGGAGGAATAGTTTGCTTGCTCTTGGACATTCTAAAAGAGAGGTCATGATAGACATTGAGCTTCTGAGCTCAATTGGGGACAGTCATGGGTGATGAATGTTTGCAACCTACTGCGAAGCCTCATACCGCAATATAAGGAACGTCAAATACTAAGAAAGGGCGGCCTATGAAAGAATTACTACTTTCAATAAGTACACTTAAACGGCTAATTGGGAATAGAAAAACTGTAAAAAGCCCTCTGAGAAAGCCCCCCTCTAACCTTTGATAGTAAGCTTTTCTGTAGTCTGCCTGTTGATGTATTTTCCGTTTGAACTGTGCACAACATGAAGAGACGGAACACTGGCGGCTTGTCACAATGCCCCCCGATGACATCACAATAGCGCTGCTGCCTAGAAAACAAGCTGCGCAGAAGAAGTTGTTCTTTGGGTGGGAGGGTGGGCTAGTGGAAGGAGGGGGCAATCTCTTTTTTTCCCGGGTGGTAGGGGGATGACAGGAGAAGGGAAGCGGGTGGTGAGAAAGGTACAGAGGGCAGGGTTTGGGGGCTGGGAAGGAAAGGGAAAAGATTAGGGTTTGGGGATGATGAAAGGGCTTTCTACGGGTAAGGATGGCAAAGGGTGGCAGTGACGGAAAGTCAGGCAACCTGTCCTGTCCGTCTTTTTGTATCGTGAATTGGAAAGACTGCAAGGGGGAGGGGAGTTGCTTGCGCCCTAAAGGAGGAGTTATTCAGATTCATTGCAGTGGGCGGCGGCTGCAAAACGCACCATTCTTCTTGTTTTGGCTCTGCAAAGCAGCCTTTTCAAGGGTTGGCTTGGGTGACAAAATGTCTTGTGTAGGCGTGGGTTTGTCTCCCTCTCGCTCTCTCTCCCTAAGATGTGTCCGGCATAGGCCAGGGTGCCACTCGAGGCCCAAACCAATTCTGGTTATCGCTTCTCGGCCTTTTGGCTAAGATCAAGTGTAGTATCTGTTCTTATCAGTTTAATATCTGATACGTCCCCTATCTGGGGACCATATATTAAATGGATTTTTAGAACAGGGAGATGGAAAAAGAGCTTGCTCTGTCCACTCCACGCATTGACCTGGTATTGCAGTACCTCCAGGAACGGTGCACCCCTTCTTAACCCAGTTTCCAAAAGCAGAACTCAATTCACCTGATTCATATTAGCCCGATTTAATGAATTGGAAGAAAGCATACGTCTTCATATGCACCTCAATTTGGCCCATTCACTTTTCACACTTCCTCCTTTTGTTTTTTATCTTTCACACTTTTGACTTTCTTTATTCATCCAAATAGCAAACTCATCACCACTCAACCTGACCAACTCGGCTATGTCCCCGTGCTGCAGTTCTCTGTCTTATCTAGATCATTTGCAATTGAATGGAATAGATCCCTTTTGGACAAAGTGGATTCACCTGCTGCTGCAGTGACCACAGGTGTGATAACATCTAGAATTGGCATCTGGTGCGATCTCTCCGCTTCCACTCCAAAGAAAGTTACCTGTTTATTCCTATCATGCATTGGTTTTTGGGGTTTTCTTTGAGTAATGATGATCTCTTTAGTAGTCTGTTGGCGCCCTCTCCTGGAGGAATAGTTTGCTTGCTCTTGGACATTCTAAAAGAGAGGTCATGATAGACATTGAGCTTCTGAGCTCAATTGGGGACAGTCATGGGTGATGAATGTTTGCAACCTACTGCGAAGCCTCATACCGCAATATAAGGAACGTCAAATACTAAGAAAGGGCGGCCTATGAAAGAATTACTACTTTCAATAAGTACACTTAAACGGCTAATTGGGAATAGAAAAACTGTAAAAAGCCCTCTGAGAAAGCCCCCCTCTAACCTTTGATAGTAAGCTTTTCTGTAGTCTGCCTGTTGATGTATTTTCCGTTTGAACTGTGCACAACATGAAGAGACGGAACACTGGCGGCTTGTCACAATGCCCCCCGATGACATCACAATAGCGCTGCTGCCTAGAAAACAAGCTGCGCAGAAGAAGTTGTTCTTTGGGTGGGAGGGTGGGCTAGTGGAAGGAGGGGGCAATCTCTTTTTTTCCCGGGTGGTAGGGGGATGACAGGAGAAGGGAAGCGGGTGGTGAGAAAGGTACAGAGGGCAGGGTTTGGGGGCTGGGAAGGAAAGGGAAAAGATTAGGGTTTGGGGATGATGAAAGGGCTTTCTACGGGTAAGGATGGCAAAGGGTGGCAGTGACGGAAAGTCAGGCAACCTGTCCTGTCCGTCTTTTTGTATCGTGAATTGGAAAGACTGCAAGGGGGAGGGGAGTTGCTTGCGCCCTAAAGGAGGAGTTATTCAGATTCATTGCAGTGGGCGGCGGCTGCAAAACGCACCATTCTTCTTGTTTTGGCTCTGCAAAGCAGCCTTTTCAAGGGTTGGCTTGGGTGACAAAATGTCTTGTGTAGGCGTGGGTTTGTCTCCCTCTCGCTCTCTCTCCCTAAGATGTGTCCGGCATAGGCCAGGGTGCCACTCGAGGCCCAAACCAATTCTGGTTATCGCTTCTCGGCCTTTTGGCTAAGATCAAGTGTAGTATCTGTTCTTATCAGTTTAATATCTGATACGTCCCCTATCTGGGGACCATATATTAAATGGATTTTTAGAACAGGGAGATGGAAAAAGAGCTTGCTCTGTCCACTCCACGCATTGACCTGGTATTGCAGTACCTCCAGGAACGGTGCACCCCTTCTTAACCCAGTTTCCAAAAGCAGAACTCAATTCACCTGATTCATATTAGCCCGATTTAATGAATTGGAAGAAAGCATACGTCTTCATATGCACCTCAATTTGGCCCATTCACTTTTCACACTTCCTCCTTTTGTTTTTTATCTTTCACACTTTTGACTTTCTTTATTCATCCAAATAGCAAACTCATCACCACTCAACCTGACCAACTCGGCTATGTCCCCGTGCTGCAGTTCTCTGTCTTATCTAGATCATTTGCAATTGAATGGAATAGATCCCTTTTGGACAAAGTGGATTCACCTGCTGCTGCAGTGACCACAGGTGTGATAACATCTAGAATTGGCATCTGGTGCGATCTCTCCGCTTCCACTCCAAAGAAAGTTACCTGTTTATTCCTATCATGCATTGGTTTTTGGGGTTTTCTTTGAGTAATGATGATCTCTTTAGTAGTCTGTTGGCGCCCTCTCCTGGAGGAATAGTTTGCTTGCTCTTGGACATTCTAAAAGAGAGGTCATGATAGACATTGAGCTTCTGAGCTCAATTGGGGACAGTCATGGGTGATGAATGTTTGCAACCTACTGCGAAGCCTCATACCGCAATATAAGGAACGTCAAATACTAAGAAAGGGCGGCCTATGAAAGAATTACTACTTTCAATAAGTACACTTAAACGGCTAATTGGGAATAGAAAAACTGTAAAAAGCCCTCTGAGAAAGCCCCCCTCTAACCTTTGATAGTAAGCTTTTCTGTAGTCTGCCTGTTGATGTATTTTCCGTTTGAACTGTGCACAACATGAAGAGACGGAACACTGGCGGCTTGTCACAATGCCCCCCGATGACATCACAATAGCGCTGCTGCCTAGAAAACAAGCTGCGCAGAAGAAGTTGTTCTTTGGGTGGGAGGGTGGGCTAGTGGAAGGAGGGGGCAATCTCTTTTTTTCCCGGGTGGTAGGGGGATGACAGGAGAAGGGAAGCGGGTGGTGAGAAAGGTACAGAGGGCAGGGTTTGGGGGCTGGGAAGGAAAGGGAAAAGATTAGGGTTTGGGGATGATGAAAGGGCTTTCTACGGGTAAGGATGGCAAAGGGTGGCAGTGACGGAAAGTCAGGCAACCTGTCCTGTCCGTCTTTTTGTATCGTGAATTGGAAAGACTGCAAGGGGGAGGGGAGTTGCTTGCGCCCTAAAGGAGGAGTTATTCAGATTCATTGCAGTGGGCGGCGGCTGCAAAACGCACCATTCTTCTTGTTTTGGCTCTGCAAAGCAGCCTTTTCAAGGGTTGGCTTGGGTGACAAAATGTCTTGTGTAGGCGTGGGTTTGTCTCCCTCTCGCTCTCTCTCCCTAAGATGTGTCCGGCATAGGCCAGGGTGCCACTCGAGGCCCAAACCAATTCTGGTTATCGCTTCTCGGCCTTTTGGCTAAGATCAAGTGTAGTATCTGTTCTTATCAGTTTAATATCTGATACGTCCCCTATCTGGGGACCATATATTAAATGGATTTTTAGAACAGGGAGATGGAAAAAGAGCTTGCTCTGTCCACTCCACGCATTGACCTGGTATTGCAGTACCTCCAGGAACGGTGCACCCCTTCTTAACCCAGTTTCCAAAAGCAGAACTCAATTCACCTGATTCATATTAGCCCGATTTAATGAATTGGAAGAAAGCATACGTCTTCATATGCACCTCAATTTGGCCCATTCACTTTTCACACTTCCTCCTTTTGTTTTTTATCTTTCACACTTTTGACTTTCTTTATTCATCCAAATAGCAAACTCATCACCACTCAACCTGACCAACTCGGCTATGTCCCCGTGCTGCAGTTCTCTGTCTTATCTAGATCATTTGCAATTGAATGGAATAGATCCCTTTTGGACAAAGTGGATTCACCTGCTGCTGCAGTGACCACAGGTGTGATAACATCTAGAATTGGCATCTGGTGCGATCTCTCCGCTTCCACTCCAAAGAAAGTTACCTGTTTATTCCTATCATGCATTGGTTTTTGGGGTTTTCTTTGAGTAATGATGATCTCTTTAGTAGTCTGTTGGCGCCCTCTCCTGGAGGAATAGTTTGCTTGCTCTTGGACATTCTAAAAGAGAGGTCATGATAGACATTGAGCTTCTGAGCTCAATTGGGGACAGTCATGGGTGATGAATGTTTGCAACCTACTGCGAAGCCTCATACCGCAATATAAGGAACGTCAAATACTAAGAAAGGGCGGCCTATGAAAGAATTACTACTTTCAATAAGTACACTTAAACGGCTAATTGGGAATAGAAAAACTGTAAAAAGCCCTCTGAGAAAGCCCCCCTCTAACCTTTGATAGTAAGCTTTTCTGTAGTCTGCCTGTTGATGTATTTTCCGTTTGAACTGTGCACAACATGAAGAGACGGAACACTGGCGGCTTGTCACAATGCCCCCCGATGACATCACAATAGCGCTGCTGCCTAGAAAACAAGCTGCGCAGAAGAAGTTGTTCTTTGGGTGGGAGGGTGGGCTAGTGGAAGGAGGGGGCAATCTCTTTTTTTCCCGGGTGGTAGGGGGATGACAGGAGAAGGGAAGCGGGTGGTGAGAAAGGTACAGAGGGCAGGGTTTGGGGGCTGGGAAGGAAAGGGAAAAGATTAGGGTTTGGGGATGATGAAAGGGCTTTCTACGGGTAAGGATGGCAAAGGGTGGCGAGTGACGGAAAGTCAGGCAACCTGTCCTGTCCGTCTTTTTGTATCGTGAATTGGAAAGACTGCAAGGGGGAGGGGAGTTGCTTGCGCCCTAAAGGAGGAGTTATTCAGATTCATTGCAGTGGGCGGCGGCTGCAAAACGCACCATTCTTCTTGTTTTGGCTCTGCAAAGCAGCCTTTTCAAGGGTTGGCTTGGGTGACAAAATGTCTTGTGTAGGCGTGGGTTTGTCTCCCTCTCGCTCTCTCTCCCTAAGATGTGTCCGGCATAGGCCAGGGTGCCACTCGAGGCCCAAACCAATTCTGGTTATCGCTTCTCGGCCTTTTGGCTAAGATCAAGTGTAGTATCTGTTCTTATCAGTTTAATATCTGATACGTCCCCTATCTGGGGACCATATATTAAATGGATTTTTAGAACAGGGAGATGGAAAAAGAGCTTGCTCTGTCCACTCCACGCATTGACCTGGTATTGCAGTACCTCCAGGAACGGTGCACCCCTTCTTAACCCAGTTTCCAAAAGCAGAACTCAATTCACCTGATTCATATTAGCCCGATTTAATGAATTGGAAGAAAGCATACGTCTTCATATGCACCTCAATTTGGCCCATTCACTTTTCACACTTCCTCCTTTTGTTTTTTATCTTTCACACTTTTGACTTTCTTTATTCATCCAAATAGCAAACTCATCACCACTCAACCTGACCAACTCGGCTATGTCCCCGTGCTGCAGTTCTCTGTCTTATCTAGATCATTTGCAATTGAATGGAATAGATCCCTTTTGGACAAAGTGGATTCACCTGCTGCTGCAGTGACCACAGGTGTGATAACATCTAGAATTGGCATCTGGTGCGATCTCTCCGCTTCCACTCCAAAGAAAGTTACCTGTTTATTCCTATCATGCATTGGTTTTTGGGGTTTTCTTTGAGTAATGATGATCTCTTTAGTAGTCTGTTGGCGCCCTCTCCTGGAGGAATAGTTTGCTTGCTCTTGGACATTCTAAAAGAGAGGTCATGATAGACATTGAGCTTCTGAGCTCAATTGGGGACAGTCATGGGTGATGAATGTTTGCAACCTACTGCGAAGCCTCATACCGCAATATAAGGAACGTCAAATACTAAGAAAGGGCGGCCTATGAAAGAATTACTACTTTCAATAAGTACACTTAAACGGCTAATTGGGAATAGAAAAACTGTAAAAAGCCCTCTGAGAAAGCCCCCCTCTAACCTTTGATAGTAAGCTTTTCTGTAGTCTGCCTGTTGATGTATTTTCCGTTTGAACTGTGCACAACATGAAGAGACGGAACACTGGCGGCTTGTCACAATGCCCCCCGATGACATCACAATAGCGCTGCTGCCTAGAAAACAAGCTGCGCAGAAGAAGTTGTTCTTTGGGTGGGAGGGTGGGCTAGTGGAAGGAGGGGGCAATCTCTTTTTTTCCCGGGTGGTAGGGGGATGACAGGAGAAGGGAAGCGGGTGGTGAGAAAGGTACAGAGGGCAGGGTTTGGGGGCTGGGAAGGAAAGGGAAAAGATTAGGGTTTGGGGATGATGAAAGGGCTTTCTACGGGTAAGGATGGCAAAGGGTGGCAGTGACGGAAAGTCAGGCAACCTGTCCTGTCCGTCTTTTTGTATCGTGAATTGGAAAGACTGCAAGGGGGAGGGGAGTTGCTTGCGCCCTAAAGGAGGAGTTATTCAGATTCATTGCAGTGGGCGGCGGCTGCAAAACGCACCATTCTTCTTGTTTTGGCTCTGCAAAGCAGCCTTTTCAAGGGTTGGCTTGGGTGACAAAATGTCTTGTGTAGGCGTGGGTTTGTCTCCCTCTCGCTCTCTCTCCCTAAGATGTGTCCGGCATAGGCCAGGGTGCCACTCGAGGCCCAAACCAATTCTGGTTATCGCTTCTCGGCCTTTTGGCTAAGATCAAGTGTAGTATCTGTTCTTATCAGTTTAATATCTGATACGTCCCCTATCTGGGGACCATATATTAAATGGATTTTTAGAACAGGGAGATGGAAAAAGAGCTTGCTCTGTCCACTCCACGCATTGACCTGGTATTGCAGTACCTCCAGGAACGGTGCACCCCTTCTTAACCCAGTTTCCAAAAGCAGAACTCAATTCACCTGATTCATATTAGCCCGATTTAATGAATTGGAAGAAAGCATACGTCTTCATATGCACCTCAATTTGGCCCATTCACTTTTCACACTTCCTCCTTTTGTTTTTTATCTTTCACACTTTTGACTTTCTTTATTCATCCAAATAGCAAACTCATCACCACTCAACCTGACCAACTCGGCTATGTCCCCGTGCTGCAGTTCTCTGTCTTATCTAGATCATTTGCAATTGAATGGAATAGATCCCTTTTGGACAAAGTGGATTCACCTGCTGCTGCAGTGACCACAGGTGTGATAACATCTAGAATTGGCATCTGGTGCGATCTCTCCGCTTCCACTCCAAAGAAAGTTACCTGTTTATTCCTATCATGCATTGGTTTTTGGGGTTTTCTTTGAGTAATGATGATCTCTTTAGTAGTCTGTTGGCGCCCTCTCCTGGAGGAATAGTTTGCTTGCTCTTGGACATTCTAAAAGAGAGGTCATGATAGACATTGAGCTTCTGAGCTCAATTGGGGACAGTCATGGGTGATGAATGTTTGCAACCTACTGCGAAGCCTCATACCGCAATATAAGGAACGTCAAATACTAAGAAAGGGCGGCCTATGAAAGAATTACTACTTTCAATAAGTACACTTAAACGGCTAATTGGGAATAGAAAAACTGTAAAAAGCCCTCTGAGAAAGCCCCCCTCTAACCTTTGATAGTAAGCTTTTCTGTAGTCTGCCTGTTGATGTATTTTCCGTTTGAACTGTGCACAACATGAAGAGACGGAACACTGGCGGCTTGTCACAATGCCCCCCGATGACATCACAATAGCGCTGCTGCCTAGAAAACAAGCTGCGCAGAAGAAGTTGTTCTTTGGGTGGGAGGGTGGGCTAGTGGAAGGAGGGGGCAATCTCTTTTTTTCCCGGGTGGTAGGGGGATGACAGGAGAAGGGAAGCGGGTGGTGAGAAAGGTACAGAGGGCAGGGTTTGGGGGCTGGGAAGGAAAGGGAAAAGATTAGGGTTTGGGGATGATGAAAGGGCTTTCTACGGGTAAGGATGGCAAAGGGTGGCAGTGACGGAAAGTCAGGCAACCTGTCCTGTCCGTCTTTTTGTATCGTGAATTGGAAAGACTGCAAGGGGGAGGGGAGTTGCTTGCGCCCTAAAGGAGGAGTTATTCAGATTCATTGCAGTGGGCGGCGGCTGCAAAACGCACCATTCTTCTTGTTTTGGCTCTGCAAAGCAGCCTTTTCAAGGGTTGGCTTGGGTGACAAAATGTCTTGTGTAGGCGTGGGTTTGTCTCCCTCTCGCTCTCTCTCCCTAAGATGTGTCCGGCATAGGCCAGGGTGCCACTCGAGGCCCAAACCAATTCTGGTTATCGCTTCTCGGCCTTTTGGCTAAGATCAAGTGTAGTATCTGTTCTTATCAGTTTAATATCTGATACGTCCCCTATCTGGGGACCATATATTAAATGGATTTTTAGAACAGGGAGATGGAAAAAGAGCTTGCTCTGTCCACTCCACGCATTGACCTGGTATTGCAGTACCTCCAGGAACGGTGCACCCCTTCTTAACCCAGTTTCCAAAAGCAGAACTCAATTCACCTGATTCATATTAGCCCGATTTAATGAATTGGAAGAAAGCATACGTCTTCATATGCACCTCAATTTGGCCCATTCACTTTTCACACTTCCTCCTTTTGTTTTTTATCTTTCACACTTTTGACTTTCTTTATTCATCCAAATAGCAAACTCATCACCACTCAACCTGACCAACTCGGCTATGTCCCCGTGCTGCAGTTCTCTGTCTTATCTAGATCATTTGCAATTGAATGGAATAGATCCCTTTTGGACAAAGTGGATTCACCTGCTGCTGCAGTGACCACAGGTGTGATAACATCTAGAATTGGCATCTGGTGCGATCTCTCCGCTTCCACTCCAAAGAAAGTTACCTGTTTATTCCTATCATGCATTGGTTTTTGGGGTTTTCTTTGAGTAATGATGATCTCTTTAGTAGTCTGTTGGCGCCCTCTCCTGGAGGAATAGTTTGCTTGCTCTTGGACATTCTAAAAGAGAGGTCATGATAGACATTGAGCTTCTGAGCTCAATTGGGGACAGTCATGGGTGATGAATGTTTGCAACCTACTGCGAAGCCTCATACCGCAATATAAGGAACGTCAAATACTAAGAAAGGGCGGCCTATGAAAGAATTACTACTTTCAATAAGTACACTTAAACGGCTAATTGGGAATAGAAAAACTGTAAAAAGCCCTCTGAGAAAGCCCCCCTCTAACCTTTGATAGTAAGCTTTTCTGTAGTCTGCCTGTTGATGTATTTTCCGTTTGAACTGTGCACAACATGAAGAGACGGAACACTGGCGGCTTGTCACAATGCCCCCCGATGACATCACAATAGCGCTGCTGCCTAGAAAACAAGCTGCGCAGAAGAAGTTGTTCTTTGGGTGGGAGGGTGGGCTAGTGGAAGGAGGGGGCAATCTCTTTTTTTCCCGGGTGGTAGGGGGATGACAGGAGAAGGGAAGCGGGTGGTGAGAAAGGTACAGAGGGCAGGGTTTGGGGGCTGGGAAGGAAAGGGAAAAGATTAGGGTTTGGGGATGATGAAAGGGCTTTCTACGGGTAAGGATGGCAAAGGGTGGCAGTGACGGAAAGTCAGGCAACCTGTCCTGTCCGTCTTTTTGTATCGTGAATTGGAAAGACTGCAAGGGGGAGGGGAGTTGCTTGCGCCCTAAAGGAGGAGTTATTCAGATTCATTGCAGTGGGCGGCGGCTGCAAAACGCACCATTCTTCTTGTTTTGGCTCTGCAAAGCAGCCTTTTCAAGGGTTGGCTTGGGTGACAAAATGTCTTGTGTAGGCGTGGGTTTGTCTCCCTCTCGCTCTCTCTCCCTAAGATGTGTCCGGCATAGGCCAGGGTGCCACTCGAGGCCCAAACCAATTCTGGTTATCGCTTCTCGGCCTTTTGGCTAAGATCAAGTGTAGTATCTGTTCTTATCAGTTTAATATCTGATACGTCCCCTATCTGGGGACCATATATTAAATGGATTTTTAGAACAGGGAGATGGAAAAAGAGCTTGCTCTGTCCACTCCACGCATTGACCTGGTATTGCAGTACCTCCAGGAACGGTGCACCCCTTCTTAACCCAGTTTCCAAAAGCAGAACTCAATTCACCTGATTCATATTAGCCCGATTTAATGAATTGGAAGAAAGCATACGTCTTCATATGCACCTCAATTTGGCCCATTCACTTTTCACACTTCCTCCTTTTGTTTTTTATCTTTCACACTTTTGACTTTCTTTATTCATCCAAATAGCAAACTCATCACCACTCAACCTGACCAACTCGGCTATGTCCCCGTGCTGCAGTTCTCTGTCTTATCTAGATCATTTGCAATTGAATGGAATAGATCCCTTTTGGACAAAGTGGATTCACCTGCTGCTGCAGTGACCACAGGTGTGATAACATCTAGAATTGGCATCTGGTGCGATCTCTCCGCTTCCACTCCAAAGAAAGTTACCTGTTTATTCCTATCATGCATTGGTTTTTGGGGTTTTCTTTGAGTAATGATGATCTCTTTAGTAGTCTGTTGGCGCCCTCTCCTGGAGGAATAGTTTGCTTGCTCTTGGACATTCTAAAAGAGAGGTCATGATAGACATTGAGCTTCTGAGCTCAATTGGGGACAGTCATGGGTGATGAATGTTTGCAACCTACTGCGAAGCCTCATACCGCAATATAAGGAACGTCAAATACTAAGAAAGGGCGGCCTATGAAAGAATTACTACTTTCAATAAGTACACTTAAACGGCTAATTGGGAATAGAAAAACTGTAAAAAGCCCTCTGAGAAAGCCCCCCTCTAACCTTTGATAGTAAGCTTTTCTGTAGTCTGCCTGTTGATGTATTTTCCGTTTGAACTGTGCACAACATGAAGAGACGGAACACTGGCGGCTTGTCACAATGCCCCCCGATGACATCACAATAGCGCTGCTGCCTAGAAAACAAGCTGCGCAGAAGAAGTTGTTCTTTGGGTGGGAGGGTGGGCTAGTGGAAGGAGGGGGCAATCTCTTTTTTTCCCGGGTGGTAGGGGGATGACAGGAGAAGGGAAGCGGGTGGTGAGAAAGGTACAGAGGGCAGGGTTTGGGGGCTGGGAAGGAAAGGGAAAAGATTAGGGTTTGGGGATGATGAAAGGGCTTTCTACGGGTAAGGATGGCAAAGGGTGGCAGTGACGGAAAGTCAGGCAACCTGTCCTGTCCGTCTTTTTGTATCGTGAATTGGAAAGACTGCAAGGGGGAGGGGAGTTGCTTGCGCCCTAAAGGAGGAGTTATTCAGATTCATTGCAGTGGGCGGCGGCTGCAAAACGCACCATTCTTCTTGTTTTGGCTCTGCAAAGCAGCCTTTTCAAGGGTTGGCTTGGGTGACAAAATGTCTTGTGTAGGCGTGGGTTTGTCTCCCTCTCGCTCTCTCTCCCTAAGATGTGTCCGGCATAGGCCAGGGTGCCACTCGAGGCCCAAACCAATTCTGGTTATCGCTTCTCGGCCTTTTGGCTAAGATCAAGTGTAGTATCTGTTCTTATCAGTTTAATATCTGATACGTCCCCTATCTGGGGACCATATATTAAATGGATTTTTAGAACAGGGAGATGGAAAAAGAGCTTGCTCTGTCCACTCCACGCATTGACCTGGTATTGCAGTACCTCCAGGAACGGTGCACCCCTTCTTAACCCAGTTTCCAAAAGCAGAACTCAATTCACCTGATTCATATTAGCCCGATTTAATGAATTGGAAGAAAGCATACGTCTTCATATGCACCTCAATTTGGCCCATTCACTTTTCACACTTCCTCCTTTTGTTTTTTATCTTTCACACTTTTGACTTTCTTTATTCATCCAAATAGCAAACTCATCACCACTCAACCTGACCAACTCGGCTATGTCCCCGTGCTGCAGTTCTCTGTCTTATCTAGATCATTTGCAATTGAATGGAATAGATCCCTTTTGGACAAAGTGGATTCACCTGCTGCTGCAGTGACCACAGGTGTGATAACATCTAGAATTGGCATCTGGTGCGATCTCTCCGCTTCCACTCCAAAGAAAGTTACCTGTTTATTCCTATCATGCATTGGTTTTTGGGGTTTTCTTTGAGTAATGATGATCTCTTTAGTAGTCTGTTGGCGCCCTCTCCTGGAGGAATAGTTTGCTTGCTCTTGGACATTCTAAAAGAGAGGTCATGATAGACATTGAGCTTCTGAGCTCAATTGGGGACAGTCATGGGTGATGAATGTTTGCAACCTACTGCGAAGCCTCATACCGCAATATAAGGAACGTCAAATACTAAGAAAGGGCGGCCTATGAAAGAATTACTACTTTCAATAAGTACACTTAAACGGCTAATTGGGAATAGAAAAACTGTAAAAAGCCCTCTGAGAAAGCCCCCCTCTAACCTTTGATAGTAAGCTTTTCTGTAGTCTGCCTGTTGATGTATTTTCCGTTTGAACTGTGCACAACATGAAGAGACGGAACACTGGCGGCTTGTCACAATGCCCCCCGATGACATCACAATAGCGCTGCTGCCTAGAAAACAAGCTGCGCAGAAGAAGTTGTTCTTTGGGTGGGAGGGTGGGCTAGTGGAAGGAGGGGGCAATCTCTTTTTTTCCCGGGTGGTAGGGGGATGACAGGAGAAGGGAAGCGGGTGGTGAGAAAGGTACAGAGGGCAGGGTTTGGGGGCTGGGAAGGAAAGGGAAAAGATTAGGGTTTGGGGATGATGAAAGGGCTTTCTACGGGTAAGGATGGCAAAGGGTGGCAGTGACGGAAAGTCAGGCAACCTGTCCTGTCCGTCTTTTTGTATCGTGAATTGGAAAGACTGCAAGGGGGAGGGGAGTTGCTTGCGCCCTAAAGGAGGAGTTATTCAGATTCATTGCAGTGGGCGGCGGCTGCAAAACGCACCATTCTTCTTGTTTTGGCTCTGCAAAGCAGCCTTTTCAAGGGTTGGCTTGGGTGACAAAATGTCTTGTGTAGGCGTGGGTTTGTCTCCCTCTCGCTCTCTCTCCCTAAGATGTGTCCGGCATAGGCCAGGGTGCCACTCGAGGCCCAAACCAATTCTGGTTATCGCTTCTCGGCCTTTTGGCTAAGATCAAGTGTAGTATCTGTTCTTATCAGTTTAATATCTGATACGTCCCCTATCTGGGGACCATATATTAAATGGATTTTTAGAACAGGGAGATGGAAAAAGAGCTTGCTCTGTCCACTCCACGCATTGACCTGGTATTGCAGTACCTCCAGGAACGGTGCACCCCTTCTTAACCCAGTTTCCAAAAGCAGAACTCAATTCACCTGATTCATATTAGCCCGATTTAATGAATTGGAAGAAAGCATACGTCTTCATATGCACCTCAATTTGGCCCATTCACTTTTCACACTTCCTCCTTTTGTTTTTTATCTTTCACACTTTTGACTTTCTTTATTCATCCAAATAGCAAACTCATCACCACTCAACCTGACCAACTCGGCTATGTCCCCGTGCTGCAGTTCTCTGTCTTATCTAGATCATTTGCAATTGAATGGAATAGATCCCTTTTGGACAAAGTGGATTCACCTGCTGCTGCAGTGACCACAGGTGTGATAACATCTAGAATTGGCATCTGGTGCGATCTCTCCGCTTCCACTCCAAAGAAAGTTACCTGTTTATTCCTATCATGCATTGGTTTTTGGGGTTTTCTTTGAGTAATGATGATCTCTTTAGTAGTCTGTTGGCGCCCTCTCCTGGAGGAATAGTTTGCTTGCTCTTGGACATTCTAAAAGAGAGGTCATGATAGACATTGAGCTTCTGAGCTCAATTGGGGACAGTCATGGGTGATGAATGTTTGCAACCTACTGCGAAGCCTCATACCGCAATATAAGGAACGTCAAATACTAAGAAAGGGCGGCCTATGAAAGAATTACTACTTTCAATAAGTACACTTAAACGGCTAATTGGGAATAGAAAAACTGTAAAAAGCCCTCTGAGAAAGCCCCCCTCTAACCTTTGATAGTAAGCTTTTCTGTAGTCTGCCTGTTGATGTATTTTCCGTTTGAACTGTGCACAACATGAAGAGACGGAACACTGGCGGCTTGTCACAATGCCCCCCGATGACATCACAATAGCGCTGCTGCCTAGAAAACAAGCTGCGCAGAAGAAGTTGTTCTTTGGGTGGGAGGGTGGGCTAGTGGAAGGAGGGGGCAATCTCTTTTTTTCCCGGGTGGTAGGGGGATGACAGGAGAAGGGAAGCGGGTGGTGAGAAAGGTACAGAGGGCAGGGTTTGGGGGCTGGGAAGGAAAGGGAAAAGATTAGGGTTTGGGGATGATGAAAGGGCTTTCTACGGGTAAGGATGGCAAAGGGTGGCAGTGACGGAAAGTCAGGCAACCTGTCCTGTCCGTCTTTTTGTATCGTGAATTGGAAAGACTGCAAGGGGGAGGGGAGTTGCTTGCGCCCTAAAGGAGGAGTTATTCAGATTCATTGCAGTGGGCGGCGGCTGCAAAACGCACCATTCTTCTTGTTTTGGCTCTGCAAAGCAGCCTTTTCAAGGGTTGGCTTGGGTGACAAAATGTCTTGTGTAGGCGTGGGTTTGTCTCCCTCTCGCTCTCTCTCCCTAAGATGTGTCCGGCATAGGCCAGGGTGCCACTCGAGGCCCAAACCAATTCTGGTTATCGCTTCTCGGCCTTTTGGCTAAGATCAAGTGTAGTATCTGTTCTTATCAGTTTAATATCTGATACGTCCCCTATCTGGGGACCATATATTAAATGGATTTTTAGAACAGGGAGATGGAAAAAGAGCTTGCTCTGTCCACTCCACGCATTGACCTGGTATTGCAGTACCTCCAGGAACGGTGCACCCCTTCTTAACCCAGTTTCCAAAAGCAGAACTCAATTCACCTGATTCATATTAGCCCGATTTAATGAATTGGAAGAAAGCATACGTCTTCATATGCACCTCAATTTGGCCCATTCACTTTTCACACTTCCTCCTTTTGTTTTTTATCTTTCACACTTTTGACTTTCTTTATTCATCCAAATAGCAAACTCATCACCACTCAACCTGACCAACTCGGCTATGTCCCCGTGCTGCAGTTCTCTGTCTTATCTAGATCATTTGCAATTGAATGGAATAGATCCCTTTTGGACAAAGTGGATTCACCTGCTGCTGCAGTGACCACAGGTGTGATAACATCTAGAATTGGCATCTGGTGCGATCTCTCCGCTTCCACTCCAAAGAAAGTTACCTGTTTATTCCTATCATGCATTGGTTTTTGGGGTTTTCTTTGAGTAATGATGATCTCTTTAGTAGTCTGTTGGCGCCCTCTCCTGGAGGAATAGTTTGCTTGCTCTTGGACATTCTAAAAGAGAGGTCATGATAGACATTGAGCTTCTGAGCTCAATTGGGGACAGTCATGGGTGATGAATGTTTGCAACCTACTGCGAAGCCTCATACCGCAATATAAGGAACGTCAAATACTAAGAAAGGGCGGCCTATGAAAGAATTACTACTTTCAATAAGTACACTTAAACGGCTAATTGGGAATAGAAAAACTGTAAAAAGCCCTCTGAGAAAGCCCCCCTCTAACCTTTGATAGTAAGCTTTTCTGTAGTCTGCCTGTTGATGTATTTTCCGTTTGAACTGTGCACAACATGAAGAGACGGAACACTGGCGGCTTGTCACAATGCCCCCCGATGACATCACAATAGCGCTGCTGCCTAGAAAACAAGCTGCGCAGAAGAAGTTGTTCTTTGGGTGGGAGGGTGGGCTAGTGGAAGGAGGGGGCAATCTCTTTTTTTCCCGGGTGGTAGGGGGATGACAGGAGAAGGGAAGCGGGTGGTGAGAAAGGTACAGAGGGCAGGGTTTGGGGGCTGGGAAGGAAAGGGAAAAGATTAGGGTTTGGGGATGATGAAAGGGCTTTCTACGGGTAAGGATGGCAAAGGGTGGCAGTGACGGAAAGTCAGGCAACCTGTCCTGTCCGTCTTTTTGTATCGTGAATTGGAAAGACTGCAAGGGGGAGGGGAGTTGCTTGCGCCCTAAAGGAGGAGTTATTCAGATTCATTGCAGTGGGCGGCGGCTGCAAAACGCACCATTCTTCTTGTTTTGGCTCTGCAAAGCAGCCTTTTCAAGGGTTGGCTTGGGTGACAAAATGTCTTGTGTAGGCGTGGGTTTGTCTCCCTCTCGCTCTCTCTCCCTAAGATGTGTCCGGCATAGGCCAGGGTGCCACTCGAGGCCCAAACCAATTCTGGTTATCGCTTCTCGGCCTTTTGGCTAAGATCAAGTGTAGTATCTGTTCTTATCAGTTTAATATCTGATACGTCCCCTATCTGGGGACCATATATTAAATGGATTTTTAGAACAGGGAGATGGAAAAAGAGCTTGCTCTGTCCACTCCACGCATTGACCTGGTATTGCAGTACCTCCAGGAACGGTGCACCCCTTCTTAACCCAGTTTCCAAAAGCAGAACTCAATTCACCTGATTCATATTAGCCCGATTTAATGAATTGGAAGAAAGCATACGTCTTCATATGCACCTCAATTTGGCCCATTCACTTTTCACACTTCCTCCTTTTGTTTTTTATCTTTCACACTTTTGACTTTCTTTATTCATCCAAATAGCAAACTCATCACCACTCAACCTGACCAACTCGGCTATGTCCCCGTGCTGCAGTTCTCTGTCTTATCTAGATCATTTGCAATTGAATGGAATAGATCCCTTTTGGACAAAGTGGATTCACCTGCTGCTGCAGTGACCACAGGTGTGATAACATCTAGAATTGGCATCTGGTGCGATCTCTCCGCTTCCACTCCAAAGAAAGTTACCTGTTTATTCCTATCATGCATTGGTTTTTGGGGTTTTCTTTGAGTAATGATGATCTCTTTAGTAGTCTGTTGGCGCCCTCTCCTGGAGGAATAGTTTGCTTGCTCTTGGACATTCTAAAAGAGAGGTCATGATAGACATTGAGCTTCTGAGCTCAATTGGGGACAGTCATGGGTGATGAATGTTTGCAACCTACTGCGAAGCCTCATACCGCAATATAAGGAACGTCAAATACTAAGAAAGGGCGGCCTATGAAAGAATTACTACTTTCAATAAGTACACTTAAACGGCTAATTGGGAATAGAAAAACTGTAAAAAGCCCTCTGAGAAAGCCCCCCTCTAACCTTTGATAGTAAGCTTTTCTGTAGTCTGCCTGTTGATGTATTTTCCGTTTGAACTGTGCACAACATGAAGAGACGGAACACTGGCGGCTTGTCACAATGCCCCCCGATGACATCACAATAGCGCTGCTGCCTAGAAAACAAGCTGCGCAGAAGAAGTTGTTCTTTGGGTGGGAGGGTGGGCTAGTGGAAGGAGGGGGCAATCTCTTTTTTTCCCGGGTGGTAGGGGGATGACAGGAGAAGGGAAGCGGGTGGTGAGAAAGGTACAGAGGGCAGGGTTTGGGGGCTGGGAAGGAAAGGGAAAAGATTAGGGTTTGGGGATGATGAAAGGGCTTTCTACGGGTAAGGATGGCAAAGGGTGGCAGTGACGGAAAGTCAGGCAACCTGTCCTGTCCGTCTTTTTGTATCATGAATTGGAAAGACTGCAAGGGGGAGGGGAGTTGCTTGCGCCCTAAAGGAGGAGTTATTCAGATTCATTGCAGTGGGCGGCGGCTGCAAAACGCACCATTCTTCTTGTTTTGGCTCTGCAAAGCAGCCTTTTCAAGGGTTGGCTTGGGTGACAAAATGTCTTGTGTAGGCGTGGGTTTGTCTCCCTCTCGCTCTCTCTCCCTAAGATGTGTCCGGCATAGGCCAGGGTGCCACTCGAGGCCCAAACCAATTCTGGTTATCGCTTCTCGGCCTTTTGGCTAAGATCAAGTGTAGTATCTGTTCTTATCAGTTTAATATCTGATACGTCCCCTATCTGGGGACCATATATTAAATGGATTTTTAGAACAGGGAGATGGAAAAAGAGCTTGCTCTGTCCACTCCACGCATTGACCTGGTATTGCAGTACCTCCAGGAACGGTGCACCCCTTCTTAACCCAGTTTCCAAAAGCAGAACTCAATTCACCTGATTCATATTAGCCCGATTTAATGAATTGGAAGAAAGCATACGTCTTCATATGCACCTCAATTTGGCCCATTCACTTTTCACACTTCCTCCTTTTGTTTTTTATCTTTCACACTTTTGACTTTCTTTATTCATCCAAATAGCAAACTCATCACCACTCAACCTGACCAACTCGGCTATGTCCCCGTGCTGCAGTTCTCTGTCTTATCTAGATCATTTGCAATTGAATGGAATAGATCCCTTTTGGACAAAGTGGATTCACCTGCTGCTGCAGTGACCACAGGTGTGATAACATCTAGAATTGGCATCTGGTGCGATCTCTCCGCTTCCACTCCAAAGAAAGTTACCTGTTTATTCCTATCATGCATTGGTTTTTGGGGTTTTCTTTGAGTAATGATGATCTCTTTAGTAGTCTGTTGGCGCCCTCTCCTGGAGGAATAGTTTGCTTGCTCTTGGACATTCTAAAAGAGAGGTCATGATAGACATTGAGCTTCTGAGCTCAATTGGGGACAGTCATGGGTGATGAATGTTTGCAACCTACTGCGAAGCCTCATACCGCAATATAAGGAACGTCAAATACTAAGAAAGGGCGGCCTATGAAAGAATTACTACTTTCAATAAGTACACTTAAACGGCTAATTGGGAATAGAAAAACTGTAAAAAGCCCTCTGAGAAAGCCCCCCTCTAACCTTTGATAGTAAGCTTTTCTGTAGTCTGCCTGTTGATGTATTTTCCGTTTGAACTGTGCACAACATGAAGAGACGGAACACTGGCGGCTTGTCACAATGCCCCCCGATGACATCACAATAGCGCTGCTGCCTAGAAAACAAGCTGCGCAGAAGAAGTTGTTCTTTGGGTGGGAGGGTGGGCTAGTGGAAGGAGGGGGCAATCTCTTTTTTTCCCGGGTGGTAGGGGGATGACAGGAGAAGGGAAGCGGGTGGTGAGAAAGGTACAGAGGGCAGGGTTTGGGGGCTGGGAAGGAAAGGGAAAAGATTAGGGTTTGGGGATGATGAAAGGGCTTTCTACGGGTAAGGATGGCAAAGGGTGGCAGTGACGGAAAGTCAGGCAACCTGTCCTGTCCGTCTTTTTGTATCGTGAATTGGAAAGACTGCAAGGGGGAGGGGAGTTGCTTGCGCCCTAAAGGAGGAGTTATTCAGATTCATTGCAGTGGGCGGCGGCTGCAAAACGCACCATTCTTCTTGTTTTGGCTCTGCAAAGCAGCCTTTTCAAGGGTTGGCTTGGGTGACAAAATGTCTTGTGTAGGCGTGGGTTTGTCTCCCTCTCGCTCTCTCTCCCTAAGATGTGTCCGGCATAGGCCAGGGTGCCACTCGAGGCCCAAACCAATTCTGGTTATCGCTTCTCGGCCTTTTGGCTAAGATCAAGTGTAGTATCTGTTCTTATCAGTTTAATATCTGATACGTCCCCTATCTGGGGACCATATATTAAATGGATTTTTAGAACAGGGAGATGGAAAAAGAGCTTGCTCTGTCCACTCCACGCATTGACCTGGTATTGCAGTACCTCCAGGAACGGTGCACCCCTTCTTAACCCAGTTTCCAAAAGCAGAACTCAATTCACCTGATTCATATTAGCCCGATTTAATGAATTGGAAGAAAGCATACGTCTTCATATGCACCTCAATTTGGCCCATTCACTTTTCACACTTCCTCCTTTTGTTTTTTATCTTTCACACTTTTGACTTTCTTTATTCATCCAAATAGCAAACTCATCACCACTCAACCTGACCAACTCGGCTATGTCCCCGTGCTGCAGTTCTCTGTCTTATCTAGATCATTTGCAATTGAATGGAATAGATCCCTTTTGGACAAAGTGGATTCACCTGCTGCTGCAGTGACCACAGGTGTGATAACATCTAGAATTGGCATCTGGTGCGATCTCTCCGCTTCCACTCCAAAGAAAGTTACCTGTTTATTCCTATCATGCATTGGTTTTTGGGGTTTTCTTTGAGTAATGATGATCTCTTTAGTAGTCTGTTGGCGCCCTCTCCTGGAGGAATAGTTTGCTTGCTCTTGGACATTCTAAAAGAGAGGTCATGATAGACATTGAGCTTCTGAGCTCAATTGGGGACAGTCATGGGTGATGAATGTTTGCAACCTACTGCGAAGCCTCATACCGCAATATAAGGAACGTCAAATACTAAGAAAGGGCGGCCTATGAAAGAATTACTACTTTCAATAAGTACACTTAAACGGCTAATTGGGAATAGAAAAACTGTAAAAAGCCCTCTGAGAAAGCCCCCCTCTAACCTTTGATAGTAAGCTTTTCTGTAGTCTGCCTGTTGATGTATTTTCCGTTTGAACTGTGCACAACATGAAGAGACGGAACACTGGCGGCTTGTCACAATGCCCCCCGATGACATCACAATAGCGCTGCTGCCTAGAAAACAAGCTGCGCAGAAGAAGTTGTTCTTTGGGTGGGAGGGTGGGCTAGTGGAAGGAGGGGGCAATCTCTTTTTTTCCCGGGTGGTAGGGGGATGACAGGAGAAGGGAAGCGGGTGGTGAGAAAGGTACAGAGGGCAGGGTTTGGGGGCTGGGAAGGAAAGGGAAAAGATTAGGGTTTGGGGATGATGAAAGGGCTTTCTACGGGTAAGGATGGCAAAGGGTGGCAGTGACGGAAAGTCAGGCAACCTGTCCTGTCCGTCTTTTTGTATCGTGAATTGGAAAGACTGCAAGGGGGAGGGGAGTTGCTTGCGCCCTAAAGGAGGAGTTATTCAGATTCATTGCAGTGGGCGGCGGCTGCAAAACGCACCATTCTTCTTGTTTTGGCTCTGCAAAGCAGCCTTTTCAAGGGTTGGCTTGGGTGACAAAATGTCTTGTGTAGGCGTGGGTTTGTCTCCCTCTCGCTCTCTCTCCCTAAGATGTGTCCGGCATAGGCCAGGGTGCCACTCGAGGCCCAAACCAATTCTGGTTATCGCTTCTCGGCCTTTTGGCTAAGATCAAGTGTAGTATCTGTTCTTATCAGTTTAATATCTGATACGTCCCCTATCTGGGGACCATATATTAAATGGATTTTTAGAACAGGGAGATGGAAAAAGAGCTTGCTCTGTCCACTCCACGCATTGACCTGGTATTGCAGTACCTCCAGGAACGGTGCACCCCTTCTTAACCCAGTTTCCAAAAGCAGAACTCAATTCACCTGATTCATATTAGCCCGATTTAATGAATTGGAAGAAAGCATACGTCTTCATATGCACCTCAATTTGGCCCATTCACTTTTCACACTTCCTCCTTTTGTTTTTTATCTTTCACACTTTTGACTTTCTTTATTCATCCAAATAGCAAACTCATCACCACTCAACCTGACCAACTCGGCTATGTCCCCGTGCTGCAGTTCTCTGTCTTATCTAGATCATTTGCAATTGAATGGAATAGATCCCTTTTGGACAAAGTGGATTCACCTGCTGCTGCAGTGACCACAGGTGTGATAACATCTAGAATTGGCATCTGGTGCGATCTCTCCGCTTCCACTCCAAAGAAAGTTACCTGTTTATTCCTATCATGCATTGGTTTTTGGGGTTTTCTTTGAGTAATGATGATCTCTTTAGTAGTCTGTTGGCGCCCTCTCCTGGAGGAATAGTTTGCTTGCTCTTGGACATTCTAAAAGAGAGGTCATGATAGACATTGAGCTTCTGAGCTCAATTGGGGACAGTCATGGGTGATGAATGTTTGCAACCTACTGCGAAGCCTCATACCGCAATATAAGGAACGTCAAATACTAAGAAAGGGCGGCCTATGAAAGAATTACTACTTTCAATAAGTACACTTAAACGGCTAATTGGGAATAGAAAAACTGTAAAAAGCCCTCTGAGAAAGCCCCCCTCTAACCTTTGATAGTAAGCTTTTCTGTAGTCTGCCTGTTGATGTATTTTCCGTTTGAACTGTGCACAACATGAAGAGACGGAACACTGGCGGCTTGTCACAATGCCCCCCGATGACATCACAATAGCGCTGCTGCCTAGAAAACAAGCTGCGCAGAAGAAGTTGTTCTTTGGGTGGGAGGGTGGGCTAGTGGAAGGAGGGGGCAATCTCTTTTTTTCCCGGGTGGTAGGGGGATGACAGGAGAAGGGAAGCGGGTGGTGAGAAAGGTACAGAGGGCAGGGTTTGGGGGCTGGGAAGGAAAGGGAAAAGATTAGGGTTTGGGGATGATGAAAGGGCTTTCTACGGGTAAGGATGGCAAAGGGTGGCAGTGACGGAAAGTCAGGCAACCTGTCCTGTCCGTCTTTTTGTATCGTGAATTGGAAAGACTGCAAGGGGGAGGGGAGTTGCTTGCGCCCTAAAGGAGGAGTTATTCAGATTCATTGCAGTGGGCGGCGGCTGCAAAACGCACCATTCTTCTTGTTTTGGCTCTGCAAAGCAGCCTTTTCAAGGGTTGGCTTGGGTGACAAAATGTCTTGTGTAGGCGTGGGTTTGTCTCCCTCTCGCTCTCTCTCCCTAAGATGTGTCCGGCATAGGCCAGGGTGCCACTCGAGGCCCAAACCAATTCTGGTTATCGCTTCTCGGCCTTTTGGCTAAGATCAAGTGTAGTATCGTTCGAAAAGGTGGTTTAAGGCTCCGGCCACCTTAGTACAATGATGCAATGCACACTGGAAGGTTGCGCTTGTTAGTACTTTGGGAGGATAGTATATCCATCTAGAGGAAACCATGGCCCTACCAGGATTGAGGCTATTAGACTGAGTAAGTGTGGGGGTTATGGTGCAATGTGCCCCAGGAATGGACACCCTGGAGGGAGTCTGAACTTGCTAGGTTGGGACCCTGGTAAGCCTCAGACTCTGTCGCACGCCGCGCCTTGCCTATTCATACTTTCCAAGCATATTGCCCTATCCTGGCCTTCTGGCTAAGAAGGGAAATTTTTATAATCCCGGTCGGAGGTCCGGTCAGCTTTGGGCTGAGAAACCAACACCCGGTTGGAGGTCCGGGTCAGCTTTGGCTGAGAAACCAACACCCGGTTGGAGGTCCGGTTAGCCTTGGGCTGAGAAACCAACACCCGGTTGGAGGTCCGGTCAGCCTTGGGCTGAGAAACCAACACCCGGTTGGAGGTCCGGTCAGCCTTGGGCTGAGAAACCAACACCGGTTGACGGTCCGGGCAGTCTCGGCTGCGAAACCAACGACTAGTAGCTCCCTACTCCACTTGGGTAAGATGCCTCGGTGGACGCTGGGAGCAACAACAAGGCT
Organism: Anomaloglossus baeobatrachus; assembly: GCF_048569485.1. Lineage (NCBI taxonomy): Eukaryota > Metazoa > Chordata > Amphibia > Anura > Aromobatidae > Anomaloglossus > Anomaloglossus baeobatrachus. The sequence continues at coordinate 588 of NW_027442657.1, read as the reverse complement.
CAACCAGGCTTCGGCTTGGGGGAGCACCGAAGATCCCTGACCCTCGCTGTGGCCTTCTGGCTCGGAGGGACGGGGTTGATTTTTGGGGATCCTCTTCTCACGGAGGGGTCCACATGAATCCTAGCCTTTGCACTGTTTTTGGTGTGACTTCGGTCATGCATTTTTGCGGTGCTTTGGAAAGCTTCATTAAATCAAAAATCTGTTCTTATCAGTTTAATATCTGATACGTCCCCTATCTGGGGACCATATATTAAATGGATTTTTAGAACAGGGAGATGGAAAAAGAGCTTGCTCTGTCCACTCCACGCATTGACCTGGTATTGCAGTACCTCCAGGAACGGTGCACCCCTTCTTAACCCAGTTTCCAAAAGCAGAACTCAATTCACCTGATTCATATTAGCCCGATTTAATGAATTGGAAGAAAGCATACGTCTTCATATGCACCTCAATTTGGCCCATTCACTTTTCACACTTCCTCCTTTTGTTTTTTATCTTTCACACTTTTGACTTTCTTTATTCATCCAAATAGCAAACTCATCACCACTCAACCTGACCAACTCGGCTATGTCCCCGTGCTGCAGTTCTCTG